>NW_019103957.1:0-209881 GCF_001856785.1 Myzus persicae
ACAATTATAGTTTGAAAATTATCTCTTAATTTTGTTTCAACACTATTTTGTATTCGTGTAACATTGAAGTTTATAACGACGATGTGGAATTCAAATCGTGTTTGAATACTTTATGTACTGTCTGTGTATATAGGTTCTGTAGTTTGACATGTTGTGCCCTGTAGGAGCCACATTTATATAGTTAATAGAATCCCCTCCCCTCACCCAACTGCAGTAATTATATTAAATTGCACATATCGTAAGACACGATTTGCAATTTACACTTTTCCCACCCCTAAAATCTAAAACGCGGCGATCCCATTCACTAAACCTTACCATCAAATACACAGGTTTTGTTTGTCAAAGATTATGAAATATATTGAACAAAGCTAACGTTTCTTGAGCACTCTTGAGAACATCGACAAAAGTGATCTGATACTCACGCGGTTGGTAAATACAATTACAGAACGCCATTCCGCTAATATTCGTCGTCGTCGTCGTCGTCGTAGATTATATTATTATATAGAAAGATATAGAAATCCTATTTTTCAACATCTTCAATAAATCTGTGGGATACTTAAATAGTATCGTATAATATAAATTATAATATATGTATATATAGGGACTATAAATCGTCAATATTTGTTGTCGGCATTGTGGCTTACTGATTATTATAGGTCTACCTATTAAATGTATATTGTATAGAGTTCTATACACTATTTACAGGAGATGGGAACGAAGATTTTCGAACATTGCTGTTTGTACATAGAGATGAAGTGCTTCCTGTTTAAATAACAAATATAAACTGTCGATTTATATATACTTAGGTAGTTTTTTTCCCTTATACGCGTTCACTACGACGGGGATAATGTAAAGACATGCGAGAAAATCATAAAAAAAAAATGCGAAGTATTTAATAATATGAAAAGGTGTGTAGGTATATTATAGAAAATTTTTTTCCCATTTCGTCTATGTAGTAGGTACTAGGTATACTGGTAGAGGGTACTTCAACATTTTTTCGCAAACAATGTATGAGTAAAATAATAGATGTTTGACGCTTTGATGTTTCTCGAGTTCCCCTGTACTTATTTCTACGCGTGAATCACGTGTAACTTGTACAATGAAAAACCGTGTTCGTGGTCTGAACTGGGTGCCGTCTCCAGGATATATGGATACCATTTATATAAATATAATATTTGTTACTCTGAATTCATAAAATCAATAATATCATTGCAAAATATGTGAAATTCTAAAAATCTGAGGAATGCATGCATTTTGCAACATATTATTTGATGAATCTGTAGTGTTGTATGTGATAGGACACATTTAAAACAATTGATTAATAAAAACAATTAGGCAAGAAATATTATATGCATTGTTTTATAAGGTATTTTATATCGAAATGCTAGGTTTAATTTATATTAATCGATATTGCCATTTTTGATTATAAGATATAAAACAAAAGATTAATAAACAAGATTCCTTTTTCTCATATCATTATGTTTTTCTTACAGTTGATACGAAATTCATAAAAATTACGAATTACAAAATTTGAAAATTGTATTTTGGTGTTTAAAATGCATTGAATTACAATGCTATATTATACATAATTACGTAGATGGAATATTATTATACACGATTAAATTTTGAAAATGCTTAGTCTACATTTAAGAAACGTATACATTAAACCACTATAAAAACAAAAACAAATAGGAATCTATTCACACGACTTTACGCTACGCCCAAATTATAATAACATAAGTTAAAAGTTAATAACAAATTAATAAACAATAATATATACACAATTTAGCTTAATAATACACTATGCACCACAATTTAATAATTGCATCTTCGTATATCTTTATCAAAACCGCCAATACAGTACCTAGGCATTATAATATAAGATCTCGTTAGCAAGCAAGCAAGTAAAAATCTTTTGAATTTATTTTTATGATCATATTATCCTAAGAAGTTAGAATACAAAGTTAACAAACTCAACAACTATTCGTTGGAATTTTGATTGGGAATATTGGAACACCAATATTTTCAAAAAAATCATCTGATTAAAAACTTACACGAATAAAATATGTCTCTTGTTCGAATAAAGAAGTTGGTATCACCACTATCAACACTCCTTGAATAGTATTAAATGTGTACATGTTAAATGTGTAAATGTCCTTAACTCTTAGTATACTTGAAAATTTCAAAAATCGGAATTTAAATAAATTGATCATTAAAAGAAAAAATGAGAGTGAACATGCTTGGTAATCCCCACTGTATAATGTTTGGCATCAAAGATTTTCGAAATCTAAAGTATGTTGATATTATAATACCTAGTTCGTATCTAAGCATGCTATACGATTTACATTGTTTAAGCTTTCGCCGTACCAGATGATGTATATAGGGCGCCTTAAAATGGTATTTTTTTCCCTTTGAAGCCTTTCAATATGTTATTGTGCAGGATGTGCGGGATATACACTCGTTAAAAGCGTTACTGATTTGATGCGTCATTAGCGTGGTGGCTGTTAATCAAATTTTTTCACTCGCCACAAATGTTGAGTTTCGTGAGACGAGATTTTTACACAATTTAAAGTGTTTCCATGGAAATATAAAATATATGGCAGTTGTTGGTGGCAGGTGGGAGAAAGGGTCGTGTAAATCCTTTACACGATATATCATATATATTATGTGTTTCCATGGAGACCTATTTAGACGAGATGGGCTAATCTTTTGTGTTTGTATAAATCAAACTTTAAGTCAACGTTGAAAATCAAAATATTTAACTTGTATCTATAAGTTCAGAACTTCGCTATGACTCACTATAGCTCACTTATCTGTTGGACGTTTATTTTATACTTTGTTAAATATTATTCTAATAATTAACTAGAATACGTTTGAATACTAGTTAATAGTTAAACTAGTTTTTTTGTTTGAATGATTTATTTTAACGGTAATTTTTTTTCTGATATTAAACCAATTTTGCATATTATAGTAAACATTTCGAGAACATAAACTAAACATAAACTGATAAATATCTAGAAATATTAGAACGTGGCCACTTAAATATTTATAAAATATGTCATCATATTTTTTACTCTATTAAACATGTGATATTTTAATGTTTTAGAGGTAAGAAATTAGAAGTTTAGTAGTTTAAAGTTTCTTATCGATTAAAATATAAAGAAATGTTATGAACACGATATATTTTATACATTTAAAAAAGAAATATATCAATTTAATCAGTCTTAATTACTTTAGATCACGCTTTATTATATTTTTTCTAAGTATAGACATTCTTTTCGTGGCAATCATTTTAAATCAATAGATTTTTAAAACAAAATGTGTGTATAAGAATTTTTTTTTCTATCGGTATATCTTTTTGCATAACATTATAAAAGGGTTAATAACAATAATAAGAGTTACGTGTGGCGCAAATGAGGTTTCAGGATTGCATTTATATGGTTATATAATAATAATATGCTCGATGCAGATTTACGCGCAACGGCGTCTTTGATAGGCAATTTGGTTATGTAATATGCATACGAGGGCTACGTGCGTGCGTGGTATAACCGGCCCCTTTTCACTCGTTAGGATATCATAATGTTATATGCCGCCATTTCATGCCCCACTGGTCGTTAAATGACAATAATGTAATTTAATAGCCATTTGGTATTAATTAAGCCACGGTGCCCGTACAGCGTTTTTGTTGTTTCACTCGCCATTATATAAATTAAAAACCATATTTGAAAATCAATTTTCAATTTAAACACAATAGTAACTATACAGTTGTAAATACCGATTGTACATCATAAGGATAATATCTATGCGTACTATATAGTACGTATAATGTGATTAAATTTAAAATTAATAAAAATAAAAGTTTATTTAGTGTAAATATTACATTACCGAAGGTAAAATATTACCAATAGTAAATAATATACTATGTACCTACCTTCATATTATATTTTCGATTGAAATGTTTATTATTTAATTTGATATAAATTTATATGTTTAAGGTTATTTGGATCATATTATATCTAGGAATCGATACCAGATTGACAATTGGGAGGTAAAAGTCTTTTGGTTTAGTGCTGGGGTAACAGCAATGATTTTCCTATTGAACTTTTTTAAAATTCATGATATTCCAAAACGAAAATTGATGCTTAAGGACACATTGGGAATAATCTAATACCATCTGTATTCTTAATTTTTTGTATATTAATTATAAGCCCACATCATAAAACTATACCATTTAAACTTCTTAGATCAGTTGTTATCGTTGATGCTTTATTTTATTTGTTACGATCTAATATGTATTCTCTCACAAATAGCTATACACATTGTACTAATGTACTAAATAGTAAACTATATATAATTGGCAACTCACGTGAACATGGTGATCAATCCGCTTTTTAATATTTTATTTAATGAAGTCGTTAATATATGAGGAATGAGGATACTGGATAATTCATGCATTAAAATTATTGATTATTTGTAAAAGTTATAAAGTTTTTATTACAAGTTTATTTTGAAAGTATATAAACGGACAGCACTTTGAAATTATATTTTAATTATTTTAGCCCAATGATTATTGCATATAAAACTTAAATAAATACAAAGTACCTACCCAATTTTATTTTCATTAATAAGTAGGTATTTTTATAAAGTATTTTTACGAGGAAGAGGCTATTAAATATTTTTTTATTAAAAATGCAATTTTTTATATATTTTAGATTTCTGCATAAAAATAATTTTTTCCTTTTGTGAAGTGCACCATATGAAAGCAGTTATAAGGGTGGTTACTAAAAAACATATACATTCATGTGCATAATATTTAATCTCAAATAGTTAAAATTTATGCATTTACCAATATATAATAAACTTTTATAGTATTTTCTTAAAAATATTCAAGACCTATAAATATTTTATTAAGCTAAAAAAAATAATCCCTACATTTTGTAAATCATAACATTAAAATTTGTGATGACGTTTTAATATACGGCCCTGACAATAACCGTGGTGCGTAAATAATACTCGCATTTATTCGAACCCGGAAACTACGAAATGGAAAAACTCATGAAAGTATCATATCCACAAAAGATTTCTTGTTAGAGCATTATCTTTTGCAGTACAAAAAAACATCTTTGGAATGTTTTTTTGTGATTTATGTTCAATAAAGATATTTTTTCTCTTTAATTTGGCTAAATATTGCAACTCATAAGTTTTATAAAAATAGATGCCTCATTAAAGACATTCTAAAATAAATGCGTTTTAGTGTACCAATTTTATATTATAAATTCAATATGTTAATTGTAGTTATAATAAAAATAATTATCAACTAACATTATTTTTTATAGATATATAACAAAGAACTTAAATTATATTTACTTTGTTGTAATTTGAAAATTAATTTTCATGTAAATGTATTTTTGATAAATTATTAAATAATCAATAATTGATAAAACAAAATTGCTTTTTATGATTCATCAAAAATACAAACATATTTACTCTTTGATAAATAATAAGGAATAATATAATTAATAGTAAATGATGTAGACATTTATATAATATATATAATTAAGTTATATTCTTATAGGTATATATTTAAAAAAAATGTATTGTTAAGTTGTTTGGGTTTTGACCTTAGAGTTATTAATTATTATTACCTTTATTGTTACTCACAATTAAGTACTAACTATCAAACAACTTACACAAAATATATCAAATTTAATTAAAATACGAATAGGTACATAACATATTATTCATGTTAGAGTTTATTTGAAATGGGATGTGTTGAATAGCATACTGTACAATAAAATTCAAGACAATTGCAACAATTAATACTGAACTACAATATGGCATATCACATTGCATAGGCAATTTTGTAAGCTTCTTAAGTTCTTTCAATCTGTTCGTTAAGACTACTACGCTTTTGATTTCTATACCACCCCACAGAAAATTATTAAGAAGGATTAAAACTGGGTTACAGTACAATTGTTCAATCTTGAAATCTATAAAATGCAAATGCATGATTTAAATAATATACCCTCGGTTTCTTTATCAATACCAATAACACGAGCATCACAGTTTCAATTAAACCAATTGAACCTCGCTCGTCATTTTGATGTTCAATTCTGATAATAATATAATATTATTATAATAAGTCATAAACATTAAAATATTTTACGATAAATATTTCAATATTTTATTAAACTGTTTGTTAGAAATATTTAGAGTTGTTATGCATAATATTATATAAAAAAAAATTAATGTATAAATTTCACTGTGTATATACTAACATTTTACTTAATATTTACTCATTCATTTTTACCCAGTGTTCGATTGGGTCTACAAGAATACATACAATTTATTTTCAATTTTCATTACATCATATATTTAATTAGGTTTTGTAGAGTATTTTTTTTTTTTTGGGGGGGATCTTAAATAAATACAAATACTTAAATATCCGGTTGATCCAAGTCGGTCATAAATAGTAAACTAAAGTATAAAATGTTTAGTTATTAAAAAAAAAGCTAATCTTTGTCATGAAAATTGTTTTTTAAATAAATAGTATTTTATTGTAAAAGTTAAAGGGTATAAGTTTCCATGGCATAAATTTGATAAAAATATACTATAATTGTAGATAATTAGAAATCAAGATATGTTTTATGTTCTTCGAAAACAATCAGAATCTTGTAAGGTTAGGTAATAATACATATTTGTTGAAAATTGAAATCATTGAATATCTATTTTAATAATGTCTTTATTATTAAAGTATTGTATCCGTAAATTGATTTTTTACGCCATTTTAATTTTTAAAAATTGATCTCGAAACAGCGATTAAACGTATTATTATTGTCAATTGTCATTATGTTTTTTTAATTGATCTTTATTTTGCCTCGACGAATTAAACATTATATAAGTTCTATTTAGATGTATATTATTATAAATAAAGAATATTTATAATGTTAACATTTTATACATAATATGAATAAGAAATAAAAATAAAATAAAAAACTTAGTATTGTAAACAAAATTACATAAGTATACGTATACAGTTGAATATAGTTATACAATCTATATTTGTTATTATATAAATTATAAGCACCATGATGTGAGTATTATTATTGTGATATTATTTTTGTGATATTTACCTGTAAGTCCAATATCGTTTCGCATAAATCTCCAGTGTAACCAAGAGGGCACAGACATAGTGACGAATTTGTGGTTGTTACGCACTTGCCACCGTGTTGACAGGGAGATCTTGTACACTTGTCCGTAGAGCATTCCTCTGTAAAATAAAATTATTATCGAAATTGTTTAGTCTTACTTATTGGCTAAGTGATACGAGTTATAAAGTTTAAACAAATCAAGTTCAGAAAATCAATTTTTTTGATTTGCTCTTATTCTATTTGGAAAAAACAACCCTATTGCGTCACTGCCGGTCCCACGTGTACTAAATTACAGTGCCATTTATCAAAGACAAATTACAAGGCGAGGTTTTCGATCAGAAACTAATACTTCAATGTCATTGTTCAAGATATATGTAGCTATCGTAAGAACAGTACTTTGCCCGAAGTTAATCGATCCGATTTCAAAAAAAAAAAAAAATGGCGCCAGACTTAAAAGTTGTATACGTTGTTTGGACTTAAGATGAAAAGAATTAACATTATTATACAATTACTAATAAATTTAAAGCGGTGTGTTTAAGTAAAATTATTATAGCAACAATAATTTTCATTTAATTACTGGCATAATTATGTTTCATGTAGTTTAAAGTCCATGCAAAATTAATATATGCTTATAATGTTTTTAAATTACATGAATATACAAACTGGCAAGATAATATTATGTTAATATATGTTAAACGAGTGTAAAAATAATTTTTAATTTTTAATAACTATGATGAAATCGTATGATTATTATAATTTAACTTATAACTTTTTAACTAGATGCAATTTGTACAAGTAAAAATGATTATTCTTAATTTTTAAATGTTATGTTATATTTTATTTAAAATTATTCAGCCATAATTTTAGTGTTAAAGGCACTTATCGTTTCATTTGATTCTTACTGGGATTTAGATTTATGTAACAAGACTGAAAGTTTTTTATTAATCATGGACCATTGAATATAACAATTCACACAGAACGGAGTTTGGCGTGTTATGACTATAAATGTAGCCATTTTTTTCCTTATCTCAAATTAATGGGAATTTGAAACTTTGACAAGCATAAAGTGTAATCTTCATCCGATATCCAATGGATCGCATATAATATATTATTGTGTAACCTATACGAAAACTCATAGAGAATATTTGTTGCCCAATGAATATATTTGTCAGATGATTTATAATATTAGGTATACACCATCCATTTTGTTTGGTGTCATAAATAAATAAACTCAATTATGGTGAATAATTCAAAATAATAAAAACAAAAATAAATATTTCAACATTTTCAACATTAAAAATTATTTACACCAAGTAATCAATAACATAAAATAACGTCAATAAAACACCAAACATTTGCTCTAAGAATTTTTAAAGAGATTAAAAAGCAAGTGAGTGAATTGTGCCTTTTTTTCGTCCTCTACCATGGCTCCTAGCCGATTAAATTAATAATAAGACACAAACCAAAGGCGAGCGACGTCGGCGGCGGAGCGGTTGACTAAAAAATTAATTAACGCTGGTACGCTAAAAGGACGGTGGGAGTACACGGCTGTCCTCGACTTTCACCTCAAAGCTTCTATCTAATGTTTACTCAAAGAGTTTTAGCAGCTTTTTTCTCTCTCTTTTATTGTTGCAGCTTTTAGTTTAATATTTTATATATTTTATATACATTAATAAACACGTACTACACGACATCTGATCTAATCATGTTTAGTTTTTCGTCAACAGTCTATATTTTAAGTAAACTTTTATCTTAATTTTCTATAACGTCTCCAAATTAAAACTTCAACAATTTTACTAAAAGACCATTAAGTTTTAATAATTTTTAAGAAATCAGCATAGTAAGTTTAGGAGTATGCTTTTCGTAACTTTAATATACCCACGTTTCACATGTCTTAACCGATAAATTGTAATGATGGACGATTAGTTATTTTTTTATAGATTATTCCATAGTAAAAATTAACTTACTAAATAAGCTAAGTGATTTCACCAGGATAAATTAAAATATACAATTTTAAATTTGATTGTTATTTGCATAATATGATTAATATTGAATATTACGATTATTATTTTATTGAATATTTCTTATACTAAATAAAATCAAAGGTACAATTTATTTTTTAAGGTACATAAAATATATATTAATTAATTTTTTTATATTTGAAAAAAAAATTATCTGAAGGTGTTAAATAAATCCAAAAAATAAAAATAAAGCATCGTATCGTATCCATCACCTTTTTTACGTTTATATGATTACGGTAATTATAAATATTATTATATCTTATCTATTATCTTAACTATTTAAAAATATTAAATTAAATATATGTAGGTTGTACACTCATAATTTATATAAAATTTCAAATATGTTGTTCAACTCAGCCTATTTAGATTTTATATTTAAATATATTAAATTAAATTAAATTAATATAATATTATATATTGAATATTTTAAATACGTATATTTTAATAATATTATATTATATTACGTATATTTTAAATAAGTTTAATATAATAAATCTCAATAATAGCCTTGCATATATGATTTATCAATTTTAAATATTTTAACGTTCGTGATCACAATAATAGTTTAAAATTGTTTTCTCAAAAGCGATTTTATGATTCTGCTTTCCATTTTGAAAATTATAAGCTGTTATTTTATACGAACAAAAATAATTAATGGCATCACCAAGTAACCCATATGTTTTATCCGGTATAATTTGCGAAGTTAGCGAACAAGAAGACGTAGATTAAGGAGAATGAAAAGTTTTCACTGTCCACAAATTAAACAGTTTTGGCAGTTTGTTTAAAGTTTGGTTAGAGGACCTTTCCTATTATATAATTTCCTTTATTTATATTTGGAACTGCTAAAAAGAGAACATCTATATTTTTTTTTCGTCGTTGAAATTTAAAAGTCTGGTCACGTCTTCAAGCGTCGTTTTGAATATCTAAAACTGCGTTTTTAATACCAATAAATAAAAAAAAGAATTTTGTCGACGTTTATGAACGGATCATTTTTGTCGATAACCGACATTTTTCATATTATGTTTGAAGGTGGTCATGAGGGGGTCTAAGAAAACCGAATGTGCAGTTAACACTTACCGACTTCTTGAGATTTGACTGTATCGCCAGCAGGTGTTTCACCAAAATCGTATCTGTGATCATTGGCTTGTAACAGCCGAACACAACCTACGAATCCACGGTCTGTTGGGAACCGTTCAGCTAGCCCAGACGTATTACCTCGACCGCCGATAAAGACAGGCTCTCGAAACGTAATTCTCGAGAATAAACCCTAAGTGTAAAAATACAAACTATTGTTAGAATAGTGAAATTATTGAACTCTATATTCAAATTACTTTTATATTTATCTGTAATATATGTAAAACGTATGTTATGTATATAATGTATAAAATTAACATTTTACTTAAATACTATTTCATTAGCCTTGTCTCGTTTTTAAATGTAAATAATACATAATTAAAATATCAGTAGCTTGAGAAGTTTTTTTTATTATTTCAAGAATTTAGTGGAGCCTAGAGGAAGATGTATTAAAATCACAAAATTCATGAAAAAAAATGTATATTAAATAGTTGGGGGGTGTCTGATGTCTGCAGTGTAGGTAATAAAATAATAATTTTAATATCGGCATATTTAAACAGCTATAATTTACATTTAGTTTAGTTGCGTGAGTATAAAAATTGACAGCATGATTCCAGATATCTGGTAAGTTATAGTGTTACACTGAATAAATAATAATTATAGGCAATTAGTAATCACTTATTAATAGGCAGGTACTGATAAATTGCACGAACAAAGAGCCCATTCCTTGATAGAAGTTTATTTAAAAATATAAAATCTCGTTTGAAAAACCAATTTTGTACTTATATCTTATTTAATATTAGTTACATATATTTTCAAATGTATAAAACGAATAAGATTATTTCCACCTTCAAATATTAAATTTCTATTCAGGGCTGGAATAAGGAGAAATTCGCCTAAAGGCTTTGATTTTATCTGCGTCACTGCAGTACCCATTTTTTGTGGAGTCAAAGGAAAAAAATCAAATTACTGTTAATGCATTTACATCGTCACCATACCCGTTGTCTGTGTAGAAAAATAAATTAATAATAATAATAATAATAACAATGGTAATTTATCTACATATCGATAATAACAATAATGTATTTTGTGTAAGTGCTTACATAATAGACACCACAATACCACATATTATGACAAATTGTATGGTCTAACTTACTCAACATCTAATCAACTTAATATTATTATTATTATTATTATCATAGATAACAAAAAAGCAGTATGATGCTTTGGTTGATCGTATGATAGTCAAAAATTGTTGGTGACTTAAAAAAGTTGCGCTGTAAGCTCGCGATGTCTAATGTCTATGGTGCCTAATGGTTAGTCCAGTCTCTATCAACTACACAAGGTTCTATTTCTCACAATAAACTATAGTCTGTGGATATAAATTACAAAGTAATAAAACTACCAATAATAATCATATTAAACAACAATATTTTAATTTTGTTTATACAAATATCCGTTTACATCGAATAATCATTACCTATTATAATTCATTAAAAAAAATGGACATTTTTTCAATATTGTGTGAAATCAATATCTTTAAAATTATAATATTAACATTAAACACGCATATATTATAATCAAAATAAGATAACAAAAGCACCTTATATTGTTTGTTGATAAAAGTTCATCTTTTAGCGTCAGTCAAACAGCATTTTACATTATAATTTATGCTATTACAGATTCCATAACAGGACGTTATAATTTAAAATAATTTGAATACCATTAAACGTCAAATAAAACATAAAGATGTGCATTGTTACAACTTATAAATTTATAATGCTTAAGTATTCAACTCTTAATTTATAGTTTTAAACAAAGAATCTCTTGTATTCAGTATTTTACAAACATTTTTAGTGTAGATTACCGTTTTTTGGCTATCAACCAACTTAAAATAAATTAATAAAGAAGAAATTATTTGTGTGTTGTGAAATTGTGTTTTATTGTCATAAAATCAATAATCTAGATAATGTATTTTATATAATTTAATACTACATTATTTTTAGACTCTGAGCGGAACTGAGTAATTAATAATATCAATATACAAATTATTTATACCAGTTAGTATAAGTGGGCCTCAAAGTTGTGTTTGAGATTTGTGGCTAACACAACTAAAAAGGTTGGAAACCGCTAATATATATCATTGATTTTACATATTATAATAGTCAATGTTTTTACCTAAAATATTGATTTCAAAAAAAAATAGTTATGGATTATCGTGAATTCCAAAAATGTATATAAGCTACCAGTTGGGCGATGATGACGTACCCTCAATTTTACAACATTTTTTTAAAAGGTTATTTTATTATAGGTATTAGGTACTGTTTACAATTTAACATAATATTTAAGTATTTATATTATTATGTAAATATTAATTGGTACTAAACCATTAACCAAATTTTTATGAAACTATTATTAATTTATTGAATTATTGTTTGCAAATAATATGACGTATGTGTAATGATAATTTAACATTATTTATTTAATTTTTATTTATTCTTCAAAAAGATAATTAAAGATTATGATAAAAATTTATATATTTTCTTAAGTATTAATTAACAAATGTCTGATATGTGATAATTATTACTCAAATAATTATCATGATTCATGTTTGTATTATAATTTGTAATTTCCTTTTTCAAGTAATTACGATAGCCCACAGGCCACAAGTATCAAATTTAATATTATCTCAATAAACTTTTGAGCATTTGGACTAAATAAAATATATATTTCAAAATCGGCACTGATATACATTTAATAAATTATTCTACTTTATTTTAGGTAAAGTATCTTTCTTATGACAGTAATCTGTTTATTAAAAAGTAGTATTTGAACAATGAATGTCTCGTTTAATCTAAGTGGATACAATTTAAGATATTATTTATGTATTAATTAAAACTTTAAAGTTTAAACTAATCAATTTAACTTTATATTACTCTCAAATAGAATATACCTGGTAAAAATATTTGATGTTTTCTTATGTATTTTTAGTAATTTTAATAATGTTTATAACTGATTTAAAACTCTAATGTTGATTCAAAATAATTAAAAGCTAAATAATTATTTAATAATACACATTATTCACATTGCTCACCTATTCACGGAGTTATATTTTTTCAATATCATCTATATTTTAATTTTGTTTGATATTTTTTAATTCACAATTCTATGAATACTTTGTGTAAATTAATGTAATGTTGTATATTTTGTTTGATTGGAAATCAAGCATACAAATTTACTATCTTTTGTGAGATAAAAATATTAAAATACACATTCAAATGAATAAATATATAGGTAATGGTATTATTATTTAGAAATAAAATTATTCACGTGTATTGAAACAATTAAACATGTATCAAGGATTCAGGCACAGATTCAGAGCAAAAATCTAGATGGTGGGCTACAATTTCGTTCCAACACAAATACTACACACATTGGTCACAAATACAGTATTTAAAGTATTCTAAATCAACGGTAGTACCTATCAAGTAGGTCTTTTCCTGATATGTATGCACATTTTCACATTGTTTAAGACATCATAAGCTTATGTATACAATTTAAGGAACAAATAATATGTAAACTTTAAAATGTTAAACGAATAGAAAGATCCCAGACTCCCTTAAAAAATAGTCTACCTATGAAAGTAGTGATATCTACATTACTGCCAAGCCTGATCTTTCTTTAATCAATAACCATAATACACAAATACTTTCATTTGCAATTAATCTCTTTTAATTTTATTGCTCATCACTTGGCTAGTTTCAAAGAAAAATAGCTATTGTATGATTGAAATCTATTTCAGATGTTGACAACGCCAAAGAGACAAAATCAAAAGAAACTGGTCAAGTGGTAAGCGATTAAATTAAAAGAGATCTGTTACACTTGAATGTATTTGTATATTAAGGTTATTGATTAAAGAAAGATTAGACTTGATCGCAATGTAGATATCAATAATTTGATAGGCAGACTATTTTTTAAGGGTTCTGGGACTTGGTCTTTTTCATGGTTAGGGTTTTATCGAATTGCATTTAATTATACTTAAAGGTAAAATAAAAAAATATATTACATTTTAAGATGACCACGATAAAAAAATGTATTATCCTTAGTTTGTTTGCACAAGTAAAGGATGTAACTAAATTTAAATAACAATTATTACATTTGTAATTTTACTTTAATTAAAATTTATGAGTGTACTTACTTTTGATCTCCCAGCAATACGTTTTCCACGATTTAATTGGATCCACGCATCCCACCTATGTCTATACACAGACAGCGTATTCCATTGATTCAAAATAACTGTTTCTTCAGATTTAACTACTCCCAAACCAGATCCACAATCAAACCTGTAAAGAAAAATGTCGTTTTTACTAATAGTGTTACAATGACATTGTTATTGGCTTAAGTTGAATTACCTAAATTCCAAAAATCCATTGTGAAGTAGAATAGCCATGAAATCTCCTACTAAATCATCTCTTTCAGCAGCTAAAAACAATATACCATCCCAGCTCTCTGGTCTGAATTCTAAACTTATCTGCACGTGTTTGTAAGCTCCCCGGAGTGGCGGGAATGCCAACCAACTACGTCCATTGAATCTTGGGTATCTAATTGGATTTGCTGTAAGGAAAATTAAAAATAAATTATTTTTACGGCATGGAAAATAATATGCGTATTAATGTATATTAATTACGAATAATTTATTTTATTTCTCATAAAAATATTATACTAGACTGAGCATAATATAAATAAATATTATTATATTAATACATTACATACTATACATACTAAATCCTCTTTTAATCATAGAAACATGTTATTAATGATTCATTTTTGAATTATAATACAATTTAAATAATTTTGTGTTTATAAAATAAGAATAATAATTAAAGTAAGAGCTTTTTTTCTAACCGGTTAGTAACTGATTAATATTTAGGGTGATACCCTTTTCGACCAAAATAGTACCCTTCCCCTTTCGGCCGATTCAATTTTAAGCAAAAACCAAAAGTTTCATATTTACTTTATTTTAGACATTTAGAAATGTATTAAAACGTGTATAACTGTTGTCGTTGATTACTTGATTAACAATAATTAAATACCTACATAAATAGAAACATTTTACATAACTTATATTTTTAATAATTTTCTTTATTATGTATAAAATGAAGTAGGTACATATAAAAGTGGACAAAATATGAGAATGCTTATATTAATTTTTTTGTTTTTATTAAAAGAAGAAAGCCTCAATGGCGTGACCATTGGCTTGTTTTACGTAACATGGTACTTAAATAATTTAAATTAAATTGTACCATCCAATATCATCTTATATAAGTAAAAATATATTTTTGATGGATTCTTCATCGGGGCCTAGTGCGTCGTGATTCATGAAGGTGTTCAAGTGTATTAAATACTGTCAGCCCTCTTGCGTGTCTCTACATTCGGCGATGATATGTTAGATTGAGGTGTATATCTGCATGTAAGACATGCTCCTGGTGGCTCTTTTTTAATTAGATCGCCATGTGTGAAGTGTGTATGACCTATTCTGAAGCAATTTAAGTCAACTTCGTCTCTTCTTTTGAGAGACATTGGGTTACTCCATTTTTTTGCTGTTATTTTTGTTTCGTTTGGTTTAGTGTTCATTTTTAGCCATTCGTTTTGCCATTTATTTTTAACTCAGTTGTAGATAACTTTTTTTTATATCTTTGTCAGGTTTTATATCCCAGAGTGTTCGTTGATGTGGGTTATTGGCGTATACCTTGACAAGTATGTCAGCTCTTTCATTAGCAATTATTCCGCAGTGCCCGGGAATCCATGAAAAGATTATGTTATTGTTAAATTGATTACTCAAGTTGATTATTTTACTAATGATAACCTTATCGTTATTAATATTATTAAGGCTAGATAAAGTGGTCATGGAGTCTGTTAAAATTATGTAATTTTTTTTGCAAGTTGGCAATTATTATTATAATATAAGATAGGGCTTTATACATAGCTAAGGCTTCAGCTGTATATATGCTACAATTATCCGAAAATTCCTCGGAAAGTTGGATAACTGCAGCTTATAATAATTGTTTTTTTTTTCATTTATTTATATAATTGTGCCAATACACCAAGTATTTTTACAATGTTACAATTTTTTAAAATTTATAATAGTAATATTATAATATTATTATTTATATAATGTATAATAGTTTTGGTTAGCTATGAGTCTGGGTCAGAATCTGAGGTTGAGGTGTCTTCATTGGGATCTAGTAGGATGTCCTGAGGTAGCCGAGGTTTGAGTCTTAGATTTGTGGATCTGTTGCCGATATTTTAATGACGGGCACCGTTAACTTTGTGGAGTTTTTCGTGGACATTTTTAAATTGTTGTGTTATCCAGGTAGATCTATATTGTTATGTAGTTGTTTGTTTCTCATAAACCAGGGGGCCTTTAGGGCCATTCTTAGGAATTTATTTTGGAGGGTTTGTAATTTTTTTATTTTTGCTTTTGAGGCAGCTGCCCATACTGGGCATGTATAGGTTACTAATGGTCTTATTATTGCTGTGTAAAGGAGTAGAGAGCATTTCATTTGTATGATAGAGCTATGATTTAATAGAGGGTACAGTATTCGTAGCCTAGTGTATCCTTGGTTTAATTTTTTGTTAATGTGCATTTTCCAGATTAGTTTTTCATCAAGGTGCAGGCCCAGATATTTTACTGAGTTGTCTTTGTTGTTCCAGTTGATTTCTTTATTGTTTATTTGACGTAGAGTCGGATTTGTGTATTTTTTGAGTGTAAATATTTTTGTTTCGCTTTTGGTTGGGTTTAGTGTTAGTTTCCATTTTTAAAACTAGAGGGATAGTTCATTGAAGGAGCTTTGTAGGTCTCTTATTGAAGATTCAAGAGTTTGGTTTTGCGTTATTATTGCTGTGTCATCTGCGAACATAGCTAGATGCAGTGTTGTGGTGTTGGTATATCGTGACAGTAGATATTGAATAGAGATGGTCCTAGCACAGATCCCTGTGAAACTCCAGCATTTACTCTATGTATTTGTGATATATTTGTTCCTATTCTGACATGAAAGTTGCGATTTATTATAAACGACAAGAGTGTATTGTTAAGGTATAAAGGTAGGTTCAGAGTTTTTATTTTTGAAATAAGTCCATGGTGCCAAACCCTATCGTAGGCCTGTGATATGTCTAAGAAGGCTGTCGTGGTAATATTTTTTATTTTCGTAACCGTTTACTATGATTTCAGAGATCTGTTGTAGCTGATGGGTTGTTGAAGGAAATGGTTTGAAACCAAATTGAGGTAGTGGTAATAATTGTCGAAGGTATTGATCAAATAATTACGGACAACAAGTATATTTTACTAATATTTATTTATATATTACATTATTACCTATACACATTTTGTACAACTTATATTTTTATTAATATTTTCAATTTTATAACAGAAAGTAGATATAAAGCTTTTTGGTTTGGTAGAAAAGTTAATTGGCCAAAAAGGGAAGAGCATAATTTTGGTCAAAAACGGTAATGCCGTAACGGAAATTCAGTAAGATATTTGGAATTAAGTAATCAGAAAATCATTAAAAAAGTTTTTAGTTCAAAATTGAGTTAAAAGAATATTTAAAGGGTTATTAAAAACCTTTGATCGATTTAAAAATGTTTTCTTTAATTAAAGCGTTTTATCAATTTCATTAGACTATTGCGATTAATTAGTTTAATGATGAGGTATAAAGACGGATAACATTAATTGGTGTAAAACTAAATATTGACCGTTAAACAGTGATTATATGGTTTTTAAACTCTCTCAAGAAATAGCTGTAAATGAGGATATAATTGATATAACAATGTTATGTCAATGTTGCATACATACACATATATGTACCTATTACGTGTATGTCGTATAAATATTATAACTTAGGTATTTGTTACTATATAAGTTCTAACGTATAATGATGTTGTCGAAATGTATATTTTTTGAGTTATAAATTATGGTATTTTTTTTTGCAAAATAGTTATTGTTAACAATACCTACTTAAAATATGTTAACGGAAAATCTATGAAGCAAAATCGATTTTTCTTTACACGTAAAAAGCTATGTTGTTGTTATCGGTTCATGAATAACCATATAGAGTACCCACCCACCTACCTATAATATGTGCAGTAGTGTACGGGTAGAACACATATAAAATATCAGTAAACCCTAATGGGTTTATTTTCGGCAAGCGCCTTTGTCCGGTCACCGGGGTGGTCGACACATACATCCGGGGCGAATTATTGGGCGCGGTCACGCAACAATCCAGTATAAGACGGTCACGCGAACCCCGAGCAAGCCAAAAATATATTTGACACGCATCCAAAACTTTACCTGCAGTTGTTATTAGCATACAGCGCACACCCCATCGGAATGGACAAAACCGCAATATTATGTATATCTATCCATAATACCTATATATAGTATGTATATCATTAAACGCTTGTCGTCTTACATAAGACTGTTTATATGCGGTTAGTTATTGATAATTTATGTTTCAAAATGCAAATAAATTTAAAACATAGGAACAGTATCGTTGGGTGTGTAGGAGTATAGTATTTTATGTAAACAAAATAAGCATTATGAAATAGTGTAGTGACGATAAGAAAATACGTTTAGAGTTACAGGTATACAGCGGGTACTACGTAACTGTAAAACGGCATAAAAAATGACCAACTAAAAATTGACTCAGTAAATTGTACCCAAGTTTACTGTAGACTGTTAAGTTATTACATAATATAATATTAAATATACTTATTGTAATAACTTTTGTATGGTCAGTTTTTATAAGTAAGTATAATTATTTTATTTTTTTAATATAATAATATAGTACCTAGTTAATATTCACAATAATTTTTGTTAAACTCTGTACCTGCATCAACAGTGGTTTATTTAATATTGTTAACTATCATGTGCATTTTTTATAAATTAAGACATAATCTTGAGATTTTTATTATACAGTTAGAACAAATACTTATGACAGAATACAAATTACAAAGCTTTGACTCTAATATATCATATTTAACGCACAAGACAACCCATTGTTTTTATGACATCTATATATCATATTATTATATCAAATACAAGCCTCTGCCACATCACGTCTTTATTATATTTCATCAATCTCAATAATGTTGTTAAAACTGACTACCTAAATCGTGTGATTAACGCAAACATTTTCCATACAATTTAGTATGACGGTTGCAAGACTGCAAAAGATAAACGATTTTTAAAACGTGTCCAATATACACAGAGCCATTGCAGTGAATAGTACTTTTTTAAATATTAAGAAGTATTGATAAATTATATGCATTATTGTTATTGTATTTTAAGTATTTACTACGGTGAATATTGAATGAAACAGTTTTGAAAATACTTCAACTCTAAGTAATTCAATACGTTGATAATCTAATAGCTGTGTAATAGTGTAAACTTGAATTAAAGTTCAACTGGTTTAGAATTTAGAAAATATACAAAATAAGTGTGGACATTTTGAAATATTTTAGATATTTATTCATGTATAGTAAGTTAGTACCGTATACTAGGAACGTCTATATTTTGTTTATACTATTCTAGTATACGGACAAGAGGATTTGGAAATTAATAATCTTGTATTAAACGACAACTCATGTTCAAAGAAAAAATCGAATAAAATATCATTAAATAATGAAAAAAAATCCAATTCAATTATAAACGTTTTTGGAAAACTACTCAATTATTTGAAAAAGGCAAAAAGTATATCGTATTCATATGTGTCTTAATGTACAGATTTTAAGGAAGATTATATTATATAGCTTATTATTTATTTTATACTGATCAATAATGGGTATAACTTTTAATTACCTACTACATTTAGTAAAGTACGTAAAATATACTTATTAACATAAATAAATAGTTTTGATAAATGTGACATTTTTAATTTTAATTTTTTTTATTGTCATCGCTACCCTAAACTTAAATAAATGAAAAATGATAATGCACCAAACTGATTCATGAAACTTTGTTGAATCATTGAACTGTACTCATACGCAATATGTAATTTTTACATGAACTACTGCAGTTTGTATGTAAATCTTTTTTAATTGCATTGGCTCAGTAAGCTGGACATCAATGGGATTAAATTATCATTTTTCTTCAGCTTAATAATTTTGGCCTGCAAAAGAGGCTTTTATATACTAAATGTACAGATTAACTGGGTCATTTTGTATAGTATCTTTTTTATCTCACCAAGATTTATAATGATATCTATAGTAAAAATAAATCTAAATGTTACAACTTATAATAATTGTTTGGCTTCATTTAATGGGTTAAATTTAAAGGGAATTAATAATTTAATTTAAATGTCCATATTTAAAACGTTAATATTGAAAGATGTTGATATAGATATTTTACATTATATGTAATAAATATTATTTTAAAACTGTAATAACGAATAATTTATATATACAATTAATATAATTTATACCTACACTAAAAGTATAATTCGTACAATAGTGTAATAACTAATAAACAACAAATTTTTGAATACTCTAATATATCATTTAATCTTGAAGATTATTTAAATAAAAATATTTTTGATATTCGATGTTATAGTATAATGGATAGAATACTCTTTTAATTTATCATTTACTGAGTGATCTACCAAGCATGCTCATTACCAATTTTTCTTTTAATTAGGTTATCAATATATAAAAATGTTGATGTTTGGTACCTATTTTTAAGTTACTCAAAAAATATATTTTATATATTACAGTCCTTTTTGGCAAGTTGGTCAACAATTTCCATTTTTAAATATTTACGTAGATAGTGGTTGCATTCCAAGAGGCTGATGATTTAAGAAGAAGGGATATGGACTAAATTGGATAATGCGGGTTTGAGACGGTTTAGTACACCTCCAGATTTGCATACTGTAAAGTCGAATGGGCTTCAGTAGCGATTTGTATAGTGTACATTTTGTATGAATTAATTTAAACATAGGACGAAGCAGATTGTAAACGGTTAATAGGTATTTCACGTTTGAATTTTGGTCGTTTGTTGAGTTTAATATTCCTATAGGTACCATTCTATTTAAAATATTAACTTTCACTAGGATATTTGTTTTGAATTACGTAATATTGACAGTCAAAAAGCGGATAAGTGGATATCGCTCTGCTGTACAGTAGGTTACAAGTGGGTCACTATAATGGATAGAGTTACATTTTAATTCAATGATATAAAATCATTGTACACGAAAAATGGTTCTGAGAAAAGACGATCTGACACCCTAAAATATTATTTAGTATATTTGATGATATTATTGTGATTAAAGTAATTTATTTTACTATTAGGCATTTCGTACTTCAGTAGAATTACTACACAGAATTATAAAAAAAAAACAATGGCTTATACATTACAATAAGCGGTTATTAATTTTAATACAATAAATGATATTGACAGTTTCATATAAATTCAAACATCTAATTGATAGTTTTGAATGAATTATAAATGAAAGTCATAGGTCCGATAAACCTAATGCATTTAGAGATTTTATCTCTAAGTTTGAAAAAAAATAATGAAAATTAAAGTAGGTAGTAGTATAAACTTCATTTATAAGATTTTTACTAAAATAAAAAAAGTATTTTGTAATTAAATATATTATTCAATTGTAATTAATACATGATGTGTTTATTATACAAATAGCTATATCACTCTATTATACTTAATAAACTATGTAGCATCAAAACTATAGTATAATTATAGATAATTTTTTTGTAATATTTAAAGTCTGGAATCGAAATATGATTATTTAGACTAATTATTTATTAATTTATAATTACTAAATTCGATTTAATATAATAATTAACTCTTTAAAAATCACTAATTTAATTTAATATTTTTAATGTTAAAACAATTATTTTGAAAAAAAATTCTCAAAAAAAAGCTTAAAAATATGATTAATAAGAACTTTTTTTTTTTTTTTTTTTTTTTTTTTATTAAAAGAATAATTACAATCTATACATAATTTTGTACATTAAATAATTTTGTTGAGAGAAATATCGGTGAATATAACGGAGTGGGAAGGTACTCAGTAGTACCACCCGACAGATCAAGCAAGGATATCTCTAGGCCAAGATCGTTTCAATCTTCTTCTAGGATTATCGGGAATTGTACAAGAAGACAGACGTTTGATTAATGGATTAGTATGGTGATTTAGCTTTGAATGGAATGAGAGGAAGTGGGATTTGGTTAGCTGAGAAAGTGTGGGAACGTTTAAGTCTTTGTGAAGGTTGGCGTTTTTTATATACCAAGGGGCAGAGACGATTTGACGGAGACATATTGATTGGAAGGCTTGTATAGTTCGCAGGTTTGAGGGTTTCGCGGAGCCCCATATCTGGATGCCGTATGCCCATACAGGTCTTAAAATAGCTTTGTAGATTAACAATTTATTGCTGATGTTTAGTTTGGAGCGGAGAAGTGGACGGAGCAAGTGAAGTCTAGAGTTTACAGATTTCCTTTTGTTTTTGAGGTGTTGAGCCCAGGTGAGTCGCTTATCAAACGTTAGGCCCAGGTATTTGACTACAGGGGTTGTTGGAATTAAGTTATTATTGAATGAAAGTGGAGGACAGTCTCTAGGTCTCAGTGAAAAAGTAATAAAGGAGGATTTGGAGTCATTTATTTTTATTTTCCATTTTTTTGACCAGATCTGGATCATGTTTAGATGATTTTGTAACCTAACAGACACGGTTTGAGGGTTGTCATTTGAGGCCAGGATTATTGTATCGTCGGCGTATGTGCCTAATGATGTAAGCAAAGTTTTCGGAATGTCATGTGTAAATATGGTGTAAAGGAAAGGCGCTATGTCGCTACCTTGGGGGACGCCAGCCAAAATAGGAAAGTTAACCGAGTAGCTGTTGTTCACTCTAACTGAGAAAGTTCGATTTTCAAGATAAGACTTGATAATAAGGTAATATGGAGCAGTGAGAAATTTTTTAAGTTTATAGAGTAGGCCATCATGCCACACTCGGTCAAAGGCTTGGGCCACGTCTAGCAGGACGGCAGCACAGTAGAGCTTGGATTCTAAAAAATATGATTAAAGATGAAAAAACTATCATGTTAATCAGTAATCAATTATTCAATTGTACCAACCGAATGAATAAAATATAATATGAATGCAAAATGCATAATCATACACTCATAGGGACATAAATATTGTGTGTCTTTTAAAGATAACTATTTTTTAAAACCATTTTTTTTTCGCTAGACTATCAATTTGTTTTAAAAATAGAATTGAAAAAAATTCATTTACCCATATTCTTTCAGATATACATTTACATAAACGCGTTTTCAGAGTATTACGATTTATGAAGGTTAATTCATTTTAATTATGACAATACATATATTAAGCATGATAATGATGATGTAATATAATATGCATTGCGATATACCTAATTCTCATTTAATGTTAATTAATTATAAGTTATAATTTATACGTTCTATGTTGAACAATATAATAATAATAAAATATAACAAATTACATATTATGCATCTTATTTTTACTGGAATATCGTAAGGAAAATTTAACTATAATGATGGAGGTCTTTGCATATATTTTTTTTAAGGAAGGATAGAAAAAAATTCTCATTATTACACTCTCAATATTATTATAGTTTGATATGTGTTTAGACTTCGCAATTAAAAATACAACTTGAAAAGTTGAAAAATATAATAATAATATTTAAAGATTTTCTTAATATATTATGTTTCGGTGTGTGTACATTAAACAGTAATGCGATAATTTGTCATGTAATATGATACCGTTACAGAAATAAAGTAGCCTAATACTAAACGTATCAAAAAATGTTGATAGTGAAAAGGCAAAACGCTATAGGTGGGTACTTATAAACTTTACAAAAATCAGATTTCATAGAAAACATTTAACTTGGCATAATTTCTCAGCAACAATGGTAAAGTAAAAGTATTCGAATTCATTTTCGAAAAATGTGAATGTCCGTCAATTTACTGAAGAATTGAACATAAACAGTCTTACAGAAATTCAAGAAATACCTATCATAGGTCCCTAAAGGAATATTGATACACTACACTTGTTTTTAACGTTATAGATTTTTGGCAATTTTGAAAAAGAATATTAATTAATTAAAATTTTCACTTGTTGATAATAAATATGTTTTGTGTGCAATGTACACTTCAATAAATACTATGGGTGATCTATTGTGAAAACGTGTTGTTGGTTTTTATTGTTAAGGTTTTAATTTTAATCTGAAAATTGAATAAATTATTGTGAAAATATTCATAGTATCATCATCACATTGTAAGATTTCATTTTATTTCCATAACATTAATATTTTGTTTATTATTTTAAGGCAATAATGACCATTGAGTAATATTGATAAGATTTTAAATTACATAAGTCTTATCTCCAGTAACAAATACTACAACTAAGATTTCCCGAAAAATAATGAACTCACACACACAGACTTCTTTAATATTTCCAATATTCTTTGACGACATCCACCAACCATATTTTTCACATTTCACCATACACACAAGGTGAACTCTTTTCGCATAAAGAAAATGTCAAAGTAAAAGCCCCGGATACTGGCTCCTAGAATATTCCTTGCATAGTCATACATAACATCTTTATTAACACTTATAAACTCTTCTAAAAATATATATTTTATGTAGATGTACAATGTTTTTCACAATTATGGAGAAATAGTAGGGTCATTCCAAGAAATAAATCAAGCAAGAACAAGTTCTCACAAAAATACAAAACAGATACTTCCCAGTTCCATATACCGTCTTAATATACCATACGAATCACTCGAACAATTGTCAACTTAAAACTTACATGTGGACTCTAGAAAAAATCAACTATTTCTCTCCGGAGCAAAGTGGGTTCCGGAAAAACAAAAATGCGTATAACTGCCAAGCTAAAATAAATTATGAGATTCAAAATAGTTTTACTTCTATTCCATATTTTGGAATGATCAGTCTCAATGTGCCAAAAGCATACCTATTTCTCGTCGCCATCGACCACATTACAAAGAATATAACATCTCAAGTCCAAACATTGTATGCTGGCGACTTCAATATATTTTGCAGCATAAAAACATAACAACTGTCGAAGCTCAATTACAGCTCAATATTGATAAATTGACAAATCTTAATCATCAGGCTTCTTCTTTTCTTTTGATAAACCTCAATTTATAATACTCAAAAGAAGACGCGACCCCATAAACATCAACATTTGAGATCACAAGACACTAACTCATGCAGTAACAGCAATACAATGAAAATTGTAGGTATTGACAAAAATATTCATGGTCACAACATATCACACATCTTAAAAATTAAAACTTTCACAGCTCAACATTATTTATACAACTGTTGAATGGAATATCCTGGAAAACAAAAAACTTACCAGTAACCATATGTATGTTCGTGGTACAAACGAGCTTCATTCGTAATTATTTTTTTAATGCAATAGATACAGTTTATGATTGAAACATTCAAATTATTTAAATTCACCGAAAACTTTGGGCTGGTAATGCCTCAATGCTTCACTGTCGTGAAACCACAGAACCAAAATAGCGAACGTCAAAACAGTGACAAAAAAACAGCAGAGCACAAAATTGGGAGTGCCCAAAACGACTAAAATATCTTATTATGCAGATTAATATATGTATACAGTATTCAGATGAACTAGTTAAAAATTCAAACGATACCATATTTATTAATTAATACGTGTATTTAGAGCAGAGTTAATTAAATTAAATATGACGAAGGTAAAATATTTTGTACAACAAAATGAAACTGAATTGTGGCGAGCGACGAGTTAAAATCGTTACTTGTATTACGCACTTAAGCTACAACTCGACACGAAAATACGTAGGTACCATAATAATATTAATATTAATAGCACCTATATATGCTGTCCGCTGATTTTCTGTTTGTTTAAAAGTCAAAAAAATATATATACTTTCTACCTAGTGGCATTTATAAATTATATTATAATATCGAATTGAATAATTATTCAAACAAATTAATAAAATATGTTTTATCGTTACTCGTAAACATTTTTAACCAGTATCATATTGTGTATTATGAGATGTTAACCGTTTTGAACATTCGAAACTATTATGTGTCTAAACACTCTAAACAATTGTAAGCTTAGTGATTTCGTCATCGCTGTTTTCATTTTTGATATTTTTAGTATGCTGTTATGTTCTATGACTCATGTGAGCTACAAAACACGAGTATCGAGTATCACAAACGTATTTATATTGCCGGTCTTTAGGCACTCGATCGACGTCTATTTTAGTTTTAAATTTATAAAACAATTTATGTTTATTTTTAGTATTTTTATACTCACTTATCTGGCAGTTAGATCCGGTTTTACCAAACGGGCATCGGCAAGTCTGTTTGTTTCGGCTATCGAACGCGCACGCGCCTTCACCGCACTTCCGCACGCACAAAGCCGGTGAGCCTGTGGCAACGAATGTTTGAGTTTCGACGTGCTTTACAAACCGAACGCTGTCCTCAGAATCCACTTCGTTGGAATCGACAAACGTCAGTCCAATATCTCTTTCGAACTCTTTGATCTTATCTGTTACTGAATCGTTTCCTATGAAATATAGATATACTTATAGATTATACATACATATTATATAATAATATGTGAGTATGTGACAACACAATTATTATACAAGGTGATTTACCAAGCATACTCACTATGCTTAATATAAACATTTTAATAACTGAAAAACTACTGGTTTGAATTCTAAATTAAGTACATCGTATATCATAAAAATAAAAATCATCTTCTAAATAATTTACAGTAAAACGGGGAGGGGGATTCTAATTTGAAAATCAGATGTTTGTATCGCTAAGTACCTACAACAAAAAAAAAATGAAAATATGGTCTGTATGTATTCCAAAAATTAGAATTTTAATAAGTTAATTATTAAATGAAATGATAAGGGTGCTAACGTGCTTCGTGAATCACTTTATATATAATATAAATACAGGTTTTCATGGATATAGGTACATTACATTATTCCGCAAATGCCTAAATGTCCTAAATACAGTAGAACCTCGGATTATCTAAACAAACTAGGATCACATCTAGTTTGGAAACGTGAAAGTTGGGATGCTGGGAATTTTTTTAATACTATATAGTATATAATATGTACATGCATATTATAAGTAAATTACATATATTGATAAATATAAATTAAATTTTTTCATACGTATCACAAACAAACACACATAATATTATTATATATTAAATTAGTATATACATTTATGAGTAGATTGATACATGATTATATATACAAGCGCTAACCGCGTATAGACTCGTTCAGATACGTAAATTGCATTGTTTTGATATTTGTTCGGATAATAGAGGGTTTGTATAGCGGAGGTTGGGTAATCTAGGTTCTACTGTAATGCACAATATAGTTACATGCTCAACAGTCTGATAAAGGCAGGTATAGAATATCGAATTCACAAACGTATAGTCAGGATATATTGTGATATGATCGTTGATATACATATCCCATAAGACCCATAAGACATTTCGTGAAATAAATATAATAATACATAGGTAACATTAGTCGTAGTCGTTGCCATCCACTGAAAATGCCGATTCATCTATTTCCTCAAAATAATACCACAGTCGATTAGTAAGTTAATTGGTCCGTTGCCAATTTAATTGAATTAGTAAATTTGTAGATCTCTAGACATTATTGTGAAATATTATCTAGGTGCATGCTGTATAATATAACGGACTGTACAACATATTAAAATCGTGTACTATTGCACATCTTGTACTCACAAAAAATCGACCTTAAATATTATCTTCAGATTATTTGTTATAAAATTATGCATTTTTAACAATCTATTTAATCGTTAGATTAAAATAATTTTGATATTCAACTCATATATTATTTTTATTTATTTTTTTTTTTTTATTGAACTTAAGCTTCGGCAACTGAGGCCATTAGCTGTAGTAGGATTTGTATTGTAGTTTGTATTGTATATTTTTTGGAACGGTAGGGGGGAACACGTGTGTGTTTGTTTTTTTGGCAGAATTTCGAATGGGGCACCCGTAGGTTTCTGCCATGCCCCGGGGGTGGGGGATGGCAGCACTTGTTCTCCGGTCACCGCGACTTGTCCGGAGAAAAATGCCGCCCGGTAGCCGAGGATCGAACCGCGACCGGCTGCGTCGCAGCGGACGCGTCAGACCACTCGGTCACCTCATCCCCCTCATATATTATTATCTTTATTCATTTTATTTAACTGTATCAAAATAACGTCACAGACATGGGAAATATACTAATTTGTATAATTGTAATAGGTAAGCTTTATTGTTACCTATACAAAATGTATACATTTCAGTATTTACCTAGGTTATTATTATTTAAATAAAGTAACGCAGTTTTGAAAATAAGAAACAGTTAACTTACTATAATTGTCTTACCTACATTATGTCGGATTTTGATATGAAATTTATTAGAAAATACAATGTAAAATGAGACAAACAAATTTGGTAGATATACCTAGTCCTACATGGCTACATACGATATTTTGTTATTTTTATTTTATCGAGAATGAAATTAGTAAAAACGATACTTTATATTTTTAGGTACATAGGTACCTATCCACTAATTATTTCAATAATTCTGATCTAAATAGATCTTATCATACCTATATTTAAGTTGGAACAATTTAATTTTTACTCTTATGTTATAAGATATTTTGACTCTTTACTTTCTCCACTAAATAGTTGTTGATAATTTTTGACTTTATATACTATCTACGTGGGCAACACAGTTTTAATTTGAGGTATCAAATGTCAAATTGCTATCTTCACTTTTATTTTTCATATTTGTTTTAAAAGCGTAAGCGATGATCGAATTACCCGTCTGAAAAATAAATTAATTGCTCATCAAGCAATTGAAATTTAAGAAATGTAAGCAATCTCAATATCAACAAAAATTTGACCACTCAGAACTTATTTTTAAAGTACAGTATTTTTTTTTTATTGATATAAAAACTAAAATACAACCATTACTACTTATAACCATCATGTTCAAATTCCAGTATACGAGCATTTTTATAGTTTTTGGTGTTATATTTTTTAATGAAATTGGTATTATGCATATTTTCAAACTCTCTGTAAATAAAAATAGTTTAAACGTGAAGTGTATAGTTTTTCCTTTATTTCGTTATAATTGTATAACTAATTTGTAAATAAAATAATTTTTAGTCCATTTTTAAATACAATACAAAAGAGAAAATACGAAACAAGACCTAATTTGAATAATATTCGCATTTTAAATAATTTAATACTTTGCAATCTTTTGAATTTCCATTTCTACATAAAAGCAATAAATATACTTATTTCTTCTTTTGAACTATGTTGGAATTTGCTTATAGAAAAAGAGAGGAAGTATTTGATGGAGAGATTATTAATCACTGTTTTGTTGATCATTTGTAAATTGAAAATAGAGAACCAACTAAAGGAAACGTATAATAAAATAACGACTAAAGTTAAAAGAGTAAATGCATTATATAAGATACACCATAGAATAATAAACATTTGACTCAGACTGTTGAATGAAAGGATTAGTAGGTTATAAGAGAGACATTTACATAATAAATATATAATAATCAAAAATGAATGTGAACATTTAAAATACTATAAAAACCATTGATATTGAAAACCTAAAAAAAAAATATCTATTGAAAATATTAAATTAGATAGGTACCATTAAGTGCCTCCAATGGGTGGCTTCTTATCTCCTGCCACTCAAGCCATGTCACCTCCATCACATACGGTTATTGTATAATAAATAATTAATAATATTTACAGATTTTGTAGGTATTTTAATAATAAACGATAAAAAAAAAGATAGGTACCTATTAAGATGGATAAATAATATTGGTTCAGTATTTAAAGTTTAAACTTTGTTTTAGTAAAATAATATTATAGTTAAGGAATATTTTATACGCAACAAGTTTTATTTGGTTGACAATAATTAAAACATGTTATGGGAAGTGTTAAGATGATTTTCTCCTCAGAAAACATTTTTATTTCTACGACATTTGTTTTTATTTAAAAAAAAATAAAGTATTTTGTTGTTGCTAAGGTAGGTAAAGATTTTTTTTTCAGTGTACCATGTTTTTGTGTCCGGAAATACTTTTTGTTACAGACGTTAAACATTAATAACAAGAGATTTTTTCTCGAAGGGTTCCTAGTAAAATACAACTCTTAGCTCACGAATATGAACAATATCATGTTTGATGAAAAATGACACAGAATATAATTTTTTTTTATGAATACAGGAATTTACATTAAATACAATTGTATGTTATGTTACATTACAAAATATATCATCTTATTCGTATATTTAGTAGAGACTAGTACGTTTTTGTAAGTAAAATTGATCTAATTGTGAAATCTTTATTTCAAATATTATACAAATAAGTTATTTGTTTATTGATCAGAAACAGTGTTTCGGCATTTTTATCTCCACCATTATCTTTTTGCCCAGTTCGACAGTATTTGAAATATAATTTTGGATAATTAGGCGCCGTGCACACGTCTGTTTTTTGCTGCTGCGGTTAAGTGGTTGAATGGATACAATGCGTACGGTGACGTAGCGGCGCTGCTAGACATGTGCACTGTACGATTTGTTCACATATTATTATTACCTACGCCGTATTTGTGGCTCCACGGCTGCACACGTCTGCACAGGGTCATATTGATACTCGAGCGATACAGTATTGATTATAGTTTATAGCAGTTTTTTAATATCATAAAAATATTTGTTTTCTTGTTTCTTAGAAAATTTAGAATCACCGAAATATCAAGGCTATTAAGGAAATAAAATAGGTAGATTATTTTTATATTTTAAAAGTTCAACTACTTATTTTAAATAAGTAATTAAATAATTAAGTAAGTTTTTAAGTTTCTTCAGGAAGCTGATTGAGAGTAGTACCTGTATAATAATTTATATTTGGGTGCAAGAATGTGCTCGTAAAATGAAAAACACTGCAAGACATTCTATATGGGACTATGTTGGTATTGCATAATATGTTTTATGCATAGTTGTGTAAGATGAAAAATAAGAATTCAGTTCGTGCTATTATAATGTGGATTAACGTGTCCGAGGTATTTATTATTTAAATAATAAATAAATAGTGATAAAATAAAATATAAAATGAATAATAAATTTGACTAATTAAACATACTTGTGCAAGTATAGCCATCTTCATGTAATGAAAATCCTGTTTTGCAATCGCATTCGAACATTCCGTCATGGAGCTCGTAACATAGTTGTTCACATGGACTATCGTGGCCACAACGTCCTAAAAAAAAAATTTTAATGTTTAATATACTCTATACAATTAGTCAACTTACATAGATGATAATAGATTACATATTAAAATTGTTTAACGTTAGCTCGTTAGACATAAAATCGAATGTAAAAACTAACGAACATTTTTTCTGGAATATATACTCATAATTGCAATAATTGTAGGATGGGAATTTCTATTTTACCATTGATATTAATTTAAAATATAAATAGAGATTTACATTAACTTTTAACTAATCTTATTTTGTACAAGAGAAAACTAATTTTTAAAGTTACTAAAAAATATTTATTTGTACTTATTCCCCGAAAAAATCTTCCTACGTAAAAAGTTAACCTTTTATTTTTTCTTATATTAATTTAGATAATTTAGATTGTTGTTTGAGTATAGCCATCAAAATCGTTAAAATTCAAATTAGAAACAAACAAAAATCTTTTTTTCTAGAGAAAAACACTTTTAAAATATTTAATTACTTAAAATAAAAATGCAGCAGGCTACTGAGGTAGGTGTCATCATATTTGAAAGCAATAATAAATCATAGCTTTTTAAAAAAACTTTACCAAGCTTAGCTTTGCTTACCTAAAAAATTATCAAAAGAGATCACAAAGGAGTTAGTGAAAAAAAATAACAAACCATTAAAACATTACACTAAGAATCTAAAATTAAATTTAAAGAATAAAAAATGATTGAAGAATTATTTTTCAGAAATTATTATATGTTTATTTATACAATTTAAAGAAGTGCACAACTATTGTTAATATAATTATGTTATTAAAAAAGTAATATTATACTCCGGTTCAGGTTTTATACAACAATTATAAAGTTCATAAGAAAAAGTAATTTATTTCAAATGGATATCTGCACAAGCCAATATTGTTATAGTTTTACATTTATACAGTGGAAGTTGAATATAAAAATGCACACCTAGATATATGCAAGTAAATCCAATTATAATCTCGATCTTCGTAGAAACAACAAACATATAAATGTCGAAGAAAATTATCAGAATATAAACATAAGTAATTATTTATTCAATCAATACAATTATATTATGTTTTTACACAATATTTCTTAATTATAATATCGTTATTTATAATATTTGATTACAGCTTTAAGTTGTTAATAATTAGAAAACTTCGGTGGGTCTCTCAAAGCCTCAAAATATCGAATGGACATGACTAATAAGTGTTTGGCAGTAATTTTGATTTTTATGATTTTTAATAATACGAAATTAGTACAAACACTTATGTAAAATATAATTGAATCGAAATATTAAATATTATAAAAGATTTAGCTGTTGACAAAGCTATAGTACCTATAATTCAAAAACTCGGCGAGCAGATACTTTGCCTATCCGGCGCTATTTAATGTCAGTGTTTGACAAGTTCCTTATAAAAAGGAATTCGTTCCGTTCCTCGTTCTTTTTTTGTTTAAAGGGGAATTCGTCCCGTTCCTTTTTCATTAAAAAAAAGAATTCTTTTCTTTGTATTTCCTTTGGAAAATAAAAGAGTTCCTTTTTTAGTTCCAAATAAAATAAAAATTCTTATTTAATCATCAATGTTTTTTTTTCATATTCATACTTCGGTACCTAACTTTTTAATTATACTTATACATACATACAAGTGCATTTATAATTTACTATATAATAATATAATATTGAATATATTTTTTTCTTTTATCATCTATGTTTATCTATAATTATTATTTTTTTAAACAGTTTAAATTAATATTAAATTATACGATTAACTTCGATACTCGATAACGATGACTAATAGGCAATATTATACACACTAAGAAAAAAAATATTTTAATTTAAATTAATTACATAACTGAGTAAACTGGAACTAGAAAGAACTCGATTTTTCCCTTGAAAAAAAGAACTCGTTCATTTTCTATTTTTTTTTATATAAAAAGGAATTCGTTCCAGGAACTCGTTCCTTCCAAACACTGGTTATTATAATAGTTATTATGTAAAAGACAAAATGAATTGATTTATCACAGTTATCATCACGGAACTAAGACATTAAAACATCAGGATATTTTACAAATATATAAGTAGAAAGATACATTATACAGTTTAATGCAATATTACGTTTAAAAAAATATAATACCAATACATGAGTTTATTTTATTTTATACTGGTGTACCTATCATAATTTGATATTTAACATACTACTACTGTTTAAATCAGTTAAACCTTTTGAAAAATTAATCAATTCAAAAATAATTGACACTATATTTTTATAAATATAAATTATCTTAAGTTGACAATAATCTAAATAAAATAAGTTCATAACATTTTACAACAACAAATGAGTGAAAGTATAATCATTATTAAACTTCACAATAAATAAATTTAGGTAGGTAAATATCTATCTATTAAAGGTTAAACTTAAAATAATATTTTAATATATTTAATATGCATACAAATGTATAACAAATAATGAAATTTCTTTCATAATTCCCGTTTATTTTTTAGTTTTTATCCTAGAGTTTATGTATGTTTTGAAAGCTCACCGAATCGATAAAAATGCAAACTTTATTATTACGTTAAAATATAATCAACGTTGAACCATAAATAAAGGAATTCATTTTTATATATTTTTTATCTGGTAATATATGCGAAGCAAAAGCCATGAATATTTGAAATAAAAAAAATATAAAAATGAGAAAGTTTAAAAGTATTACATAAAGAGATACATAATATACTTAAGACCCTCTGTCATAGTTTTTTTTTTAGCGAACAATTATAAATTATGGGTGTTGAAAATTTAACACATATTTTTAAAAACTTATTTTTTAACAAAAATTATACGACGATAGATATAAATTTATGATATAGGTACCTAAGTTAAATGTACTCGGTTGACGTAATAAGTGTATAGATATAGCTAACTGAATACTATTGAAGATATTCAAACAGAATCTTATAGCTCATATTTTATATACATACATATAAAAACGTTATGAGGCACAACTATGTTATTATTTTTATAAATATTATGTTTTATTATCAACTAACATAGAACGAATTTCAAAAATATATCAATTTATATACTTACCTATAACCTGATTTAACGAAAATCTCAAAAATATCACACATATTTCAGTTAATGTGAGTAACCATTTAAACTGCTTTATTTAATTCCCTTTTTTGGTTTTAAATCTAGTGGGATAAGCCTTTCCCCTTCAGGATTAAGTATTATTTTTACGTAAACAAAAAGCGTCAGATTAATATAGGTGAATTGTTTATTTAAATTATAATCCTCCAAAAAATGTTTTAAGTAAAAATATGTGTTCCAGTTTTTTTAACTACGTAGAAAATTGAATCAGCATTGTAGGTGTATTGAAGCATAGTATAGTTATGTAAGTACTTTATTATTGTAATTTAATTTTAAGATATTTATCTATTTAAAATTGGTTGTCATATTTATTGAATTAGATATTTTCCTATATAATTTTAAAATTCCAAAACGTAAATCGTAGACAGGAGAAATCTAATATTAAACAATTGTAACCGCTCTGCTGTAGTAAGATGTCATGCGTACCTCGTCATTGAGTAAGTCACTGGAGGTAATGACTAATGGATGTGTTTGATTTTGATTCAATGATAAATCATTGAATAAGAAAATCTATTCTAAGCAGAGGACTCTATCCTTTATTACTGCTTAAATATATTATTATGTATACATTTAAGTCGTACCTATATTGATTATAGTAATTTATTCTATTATTAATAATGGGTTCGGTGATTTTAATTAATTTTCGCCCATTAACATCACATTATTCTGTTGTATTATAAATTATTAAAATTGCATATATTTTTGAAAATTCCATCGTGTATACCTAGTTAAATATAATAATATATTAGGCAAGATGTAAAAGTTTTAAGGAGAATAATAATTTTAAATTACAGCAGAATAACTAAAACCGAAATTTTTTGTCTAAATATCTAATATTGTCGAAATTTGCTGTCAGATTTATTTAAATTATCTTTTTATATATATTCAATGGAAAATCCGAAATTAAAAATTAACTTATTATTTTCTTTCGTTTATAAAAAAAAACTACTATAAAAATTGCTTTATTCAACATCAAAGGAACTACGTAGTTCGGTGACATATTAACCAATAGGTTATACACTTGAACAAAATAATGTACAATAAACAAAGGAAATAAAGCTGGGACTTAAAATTATATTCATATTAACCGATATGACGTTTTAACCGATGCGAAGGCACTAAACGATTTATTCCGTATTTATCATAAAGATATTTTATGTGGAAAACAATTTGGAAATTGCATTGATCGAAGTATTATTGAATATAACTCAGATGAATGACATTTTTATTTTATACCTATAGCATTGTACTTATTGTTGCATAACTACTATTTTACACTCCCTGACATGTCATTGGGCGCTCGCTAAGCACCACGTTTACCTACTCACATGGACGATCGATCCTCTAGGAAAGTATAAAAATAATTTAACATCCTTCGTATCGTAACATGACCAAAGAAAATCAAATAAATATAATTCGGCTTACATTTATTTTGTTGGCTAACAAGTTCAAGTCTTATATGAAATATTTGAGTTCAAATTGAATGGAGGTTTCGTTCCTTTAATTCTATATAAGAAAATAGTGACATTACTATATGGGATGAAAGTATATTCTATAGCTTGTCCACCAGTGGTCATATTATATCCAGACGTAAATGTATAGCCAACTTATAGCTGCACAGTCACTCATATGCCATTTGTCTGTACTCTTGAAACATGAGACAAAAACACAAATCTAATAAATAATACATACATTTTATTATCCAGTTTTATTACAATTGCAATTTTTGTTGTTATTATTATTTTTATCATTTAAATTTATTACTTAAATTATTAAAGTCATATTAAGCAGTTAAATTATTATTTTAAATTACAGTAAAACATTTATAATAGTTCACTATTATTAATACAAATATTTTTAAATTTAAATTTCAAAATATATTATTTTATTTCAATAATTATGTCTATTATTATTTATTACACCTAATTTTTAAAATTTTATTTACCTAATCTTTACAATCCAACAATTATAAAAATCGATACTTTTATCGTACTATAGCAACAGCTTATAAAAGTGAATCAATTACAGGGGCAGTTCCAGAGACTTGGTTGGGGGGGGGGGAGTCTAATAGTTGTAATTTTCATAAAACTTATAACAACAAAATATAAAACAACAATTTTTACAACTTTTATTATTTATTTTTAGAATAATAACAATACAATTTTTATCAAGACAATATTCTAAGTATTTCCCCAAGTAATTTAGTATTCTCGTAGTCCACACAGATAGTAGATGCATGTTACAACTCATACACCGACGTACCTCCAATAATTACATACTTTTACGCGGGTCTATAATAGTCGATACTATAATATGTTTTTTTGCTAGCAATATACAATTTTTTAGAAATACGGGTTTTGGGCCTTGGGGGGGGGGCGTGGCCCCTAGGGCCCCCTGGAACCGCCCCTGATCAATTATGATTATAAATAGGTAATAAGTATTAATTTAGATTAAAAGAATTATAACATTTAAAATACTTGTTACCATTCGTTTCACTACCTTTTTTTCTCCGACTTAAGTTCAACATTGTATCTCTACATATCTCCAAAATAAAATCTCTTGAGTTAAATGTCTTGGCTGACTTGACATTTGAAGCCGCCACATAACTTCCCAGAAAAAACTATGATATTTATTGTCACATTAAATGATTGCATTTAAAACAATACATCCTTTAACATATTTTCAATGTTACAATATATTGGTAGTTTCAAATTTAAACAGTTATAGCAAAACCTGGCAATCTTCCCTATACTTCATCGTACAGACCAATAAGGCTATCCCTAAAGATGTCATTAATGTGGACACTTGACATTCAAACTTCACTCAAGCTTGTAAAAAAATGTTATAGATCGTTTAATCCAAATAAATAAATACTTTAAAAAAACATACATTCAGTTTATTCAGTTCAAAATTAGTGTTAGATTGATCCCATGCAAATGAATGCAAAATTTTGTTTCAGAATAATATAATATATTACCTATAAGGTCATATGTGTATATGACATAAAATATTGAAATTAAAAACAATAACTTAATTTATTTTCTGATTTTCTATATTGATTTTGAGAAAAGCAAAAAAAGGTGTTACAATGATGTATTATTTTAAATTGTATTATTTTTTTTTCTAGTAGAAACAGTTTTACAGTATTACTAAACTTTTATGTATTTACAATTTTGATTGGACATTTAATTTTAATTTTTTAGAACAAAGTAAGGTCAGATTTAAATTTTCTCATTAATTTCTATAAGCTGGCAAATTTGAAAACGGGGTCAGTGAAGGGATACGAGACAGTATCAAACACCTAGTAAACTGTATCTTTAATATTAATTGTTATGATACATAATATTATCAGTTATCAATATCACAAATTATTAGTCATGAATTATTAAATATTGATTTGTGTTTAAATTTATAGTTTTTGTTTACATATTTATACTAGAGTATTAATAGTGTAACGTATGTAAATACCGATACTAATAATTTAATTAATTTGTTTTTATTTAACAGTGTATCGTAGAATTGGTATTTAAAAAATGTATGCAGTTATCTGGACCCTTGGGCAAAATTAAAATCGTGAGTTTGCAATAGTTTCAAAGGGTAATAATTGATGTACCAACTGTTAAACAATACATTATTTATTATAAGCACAGCAGTAACCCACAATGATAATAATTTATACAAACTAATATAAACGGTTATCAAAGACAAAATATGTAATGTTAGGTATACTGGGTGTTTAATACCATTGTCAACATAAGATTTATATGAATAATTAGATTAGAATTGTTGATTCTGACTAAAGCGAATGATGTATAATGTAAAACATTGATTTTACGATTAAATGTTATTGTTTTGAGTTTTGTGTCCATCAAATTTCAGTTAAGGACAATAATTGTATATACTATATATAGATTATAGCCCTATCTATATATTAGAATTTTAACACATGTAGTAGATACTAGGTAGGTACTCATCCAGAGAAATTAATTTTAAAAATGATTAGTTTAGTTTTTCAGAAGGTTGCAAAATATTATTGATGAAAGTTACAACTTAATTTTGGTTATTTTGTTTTAATAATTTGCAAAATGATAATCAAATCATTTTATCATATACATGAAGTTATAGTTTTTATAAAAACATGTTCAATGAATCTATTAGAGGACTTAATTTACATTCACGTAAACTCGATGGGAAGGTTCCCCCTCCTAAATGTTGAATACTAAATTTCAGCTTAGTTATATCATATTGACTTGATTGTATTCAAAATATAATATATGTAACATGTAAGTAACTGTGGATTTATATTCACCCAATTTATCGAAATTTTCCCAATTACTTTTCATACACCCAATAACTTAAAAAAAGATATATTTTTTATATTATTGTGATTTCCGTTTCGATGGAAATGTAGCTATACCTTCATTTTCTAGTAGGAAATAAAAAAAATGAATTGTATTAAAATATATAGTTCCTAATAATACATAATATCATATTTTGTTTGTATCGAGTTGAGCTAAACTCAACACTCATACAGTATCACTAGATTTTGTCTGTATTTAATTTTAATTTTAAATATATAGGTTACTAAAATATATATGGGTTTAAATCAGGGCTTAGACCTTATTTCGCCTTTATATTATTTCATTTTGTTTCGTAAACGTAGTCGCTGAATAATAATGATAATTTCAAAAAAATGGAATACAAATCAATTATTTATTTTATATTCTAAAACAGTAGTTCTCAACCTTTTTTGATTCATGTCACCTTTAGAATCAAACATCGCGTCACCCTAACTGTGTAATGTAAAAAAAAAAAAAAAAAACCTAACATCAAAATAATAAATAATCTTAGCTGTATATATTAAAATTATTCTTTTATTAAAAAAAAAATACAGTACAGAAAAAAATTAAAGTTAAAAAAAAAATAATGATTTATATAAATTTAATGTGAAATTTGACCCGGGTGTTTTTTACAAAATTGGGGAATCCTAAGTTTGATGGTGGAAAGAGCGAGTCTCATATCGTCTTCTATAGTTGTTTTTGTGAGTCTGTTGCGTTTTTTTTTTTTATATTTGTTAGTGCACTAAAGCCATGCTCACATAACCAAGACGTAGAAAACTGAAGGAGCACATTAATAGCATTTTTCGATAATCGAGGGTATTCATTGTTAATAGCCACCCAAAAGCTATCTAGCGTATATAAAGATACAAACTTTGAGGTATGTTATGTACATGACAGTGGTGGTATAGGTGAATAATATATGTATTATAAGAAATAATATGATTGTTTTCGAAATTTTATTATTATTATTATAATTTTACTATTATCGAAAAATTTATTTTTTAAATTTTTTCTTTTCTTGTTAAAATTCTGCGTCACCCCTAAGCTAGGTCCACGTCACCCTAAGGAGACATGTCACCCCGGTTGAGTACTACTGTCTACTGTTCTAAAACAATGTACCTATTTACTCTACAAGTTCTACACACAAATAGCAGGGTGTATATTACAGTAATCAGAAGAATGTATTTTATTATTGTACGGCTTTATGCTAATAAATTAATAATTGTAATACTCAAATAACATAATAATAATAAATAATGATGAATTATATTATATAATTAATAGCGCAGAATACCTATTCATTGTGACAATGTTTGGACAATGAAAACTCAGTTCAGAAACCAAATAGATTCTTGGAAATGATTTAATATTCATGCATGATAATATATCTGAATATTAGCATATCTCATTTTCTCTAGATAAAGACAAACTTAGATATAAATAAGTAAAATACTGTTTGAAAGTGAGTAGGTATTCAAAATAAATACTTGAAAACTTTTTACGAATTTTATTCAGAATATCAAACATAAAATACGAAATATTTTCACTATTGTCTTATAATATAATATTGTTGTCTAAATACCGGGAACACTTGACAGAAATATGTACAGAAGCAAATTGTGAATACATGCCATTCTTGTATAAAACGCAAATCATCTTATGATTATCAGTAACATATAAAATAGAAAAATTAAATACATTTTTCCAAACAATTATAAAAACTATTTGAAAACAATTGAATAATCTTAAAATACACATTGAGAGAAATTATTGAAAGTTGATACAGATGATAAATTTACAATCGTCATTTGTCAGATATTATATTGTACGGTATTGTAATAATATTGATATTATAATATAGTATTGTATAACATATATACATAATATAACATTGTATTGTATTTTGAAGAATGATAATTTTAGTTTTAAAAATAGAGTTGTTAAACCACCCCACCTTGGTAAGCACAACTGCGTGAATGTGTTTTCATTGACTTCTAAGTTAGGCATTATAATACCCAGTAAATCAAAGTAGATATTTGGGTGCATTATGCATTATGTACAATGAAAATCATTTTATGTGTTATATTAAATATTATAAATTCAATTAAAAAATAGTTAAGTCACATATTATTATAAGCGAAGAGTTACTGTAGATTACTTAATTGCGTACATTGTACTCTACTTCCTAATTAGTATAATGAGTTTTAATGTCAAAGGAAAGAAAATAAGTATAATAAGTATTAGCTGCAGGTTTACGATATTTCATTCAAATATATTTTAGATATTTAATTTCTTAGGGCTCTAATCGTTCTATGCGTTTAGTCCAAAATACAGAATAGTGAAAAATAAAATATAAAAATTAATAGAAGAAACGTTTTTTTGAAGAAAGATAACCAAAAAGGCCAAAAATTGGATACCCATTATTTTTTTCTAAAATTCGAGACATGGAGATTTATTGTCTGTGAGTTTTGAATAATTCAATGGACGACAAAACGTGTGTCTTGGCACAAGTCTTCAACTCGTACAAACAAATGAGTTCAAATTGAAAGATCGTAAAATAACGGCGGTGGCGACGATGACGGCAATTAAACGATTTTGGACCATATCCATTTTCATTAAAATCCCTTTGTCCCCAGCCATAGCCAAAATCTCTAACTTATTTATCTTCTTTAACGCGTTGAACCTACCACTACCACCATTGTCAGTAACCAATCGAATTCAATTTCCCCTCAAAACGGGCTCTGCGTCGTTCACCGTAAATCGGTATCATATCGTTCCCTGTAAATCGGTATACGTCGTATAATAACGACCGGAGGCAGTGCGTTTTCTATTAATAATAATATTGTGTTTTCTTTCTTCTCGCATAGAATAATTTCAAGACAAACGTTCAAAACAAACAACGATGTGTACGGTGTATCTACACTATATTATTACTAAATACGCATATTGTAATAATATATTGGGTAATATTTCACATGCAAATGTACAGGCGACGAAGATAGGCATAAGGGTGACAAAGGTGGCGACCGTAACTGTGTATAGATATGTGTTCAGCGCGTTCAACGGTCGCCGCGCCGCTGAGCAATTGTTGTTAATCAATACACAAGTTGCCGCCGCCACCCTCTGCCACCCACCGCCGCCGCTTTGCCGCTGTTGATAGTACCCGCGGAACTGCGGAAGGGCGTCGAATATATGTATATAATATATAATATATATATACACATATATATTATACTTTGAGTACACACCACTGAGTTTGCAGCCGACCTTCTGCCCGAGTCGTGTATAACTGCCGCCTCTAAGGGCATATTTTCTCAAACCCCCTCCTGCAACAATATACTCTTATCTTATTCGCCACCTACAAATTTTTTAAATGTGTATAATTTATACGGACTTGTTGCTCAAGTGTGGCGTTTTATCCGGATATACAACTTTTCCCCGTCGCTATGTTCCACACAGAAGTGGATTCAGAGATCTCAATAGCACATAAAACTATATTATTCTCAACCAACTAACTCAAAATAATATTGTACATTTTGAAAGAAACGCGTCTAAAAAATATAGGTCAACCGTATACGTTTATAAAATATATTAGGTGCCTAACAGAAACGAAATATTTTAGGTGGAGTGAAAAGTAAAAACATAGGTACCGTAAAAAAATTCAATTTTAAACATTAAATGAATTTAGAACATTCAAAGGTACTTATGCTCAAATATTTCACATAAAATATTTATATTAAGGAAAATTGGATAATATTATAATATTATATTTTATATTCCTTATACATTCCAGATAATTTATTTTACAGTTTGAACATTCGTCAAGTATCTTTTGGTTGTCGAGTGACCCCAGATTATAAATGTTTAGTTAATTTAAATAACGTCGGGTACTTAGGTATAGTTAAATACTCGTATTTAAGTATAAAATGTAAAAGTAAATCCTTATGAATAATTTAAAATGTATATAACTAGTACTGCATAGACTGGTTATTAAACAGCATTGTTTACTTTAAAACAAAATGAACAAACTAACGTAATAATACTTTCATATATAATGAATTACCTACCCATAACTACTTCGTTAAAAAAAAACTTTAAAGCCCTCTCATAAATCATTTCTATTATAATTTAAATGTATTGAACCTAACGGTCACTAAATAACACATTCTGACCATTAACCAATTGTAGGATTAATGGTAGTATAAATAATGTTTATAAAAATTTATTTTTTGCGTTGTGTTTTGTAAATAAAAATGGTTGAATAAATCTAATTTTGTTATATGATACAAATGTTGAAGCGATGATAATAATGTGAAATCAGATTAATTTTCGAATAGATTTTAATATTTTTTATAATATTATTATTATATAGCTACAAAACTAATAATTGAAACTCGTTTTATCAGTAGAACCAAATTTCTGTCGTTATATTTAATATTAGATTGAATAGACCTATTAGCATACTTAATGGTAAGGACTTGCGATATTTTAATTTTTAAGCGAGTTATGAGTTATGGGCGTTATTATTAATATTCAATTTCAATTTGTCTGTAACATCTATCACCAAATCACTTGTAAAACCAATTTAATATCGCAAAATTAATAATACAACGCTATTTTGTTTATATCTATGTATATGAAATACTAATATTAATAATAATAATGAGACAGAGTAGAAGTTAAAATGTCCAAATAATAAAAAGTTTTCTGCCATATTAAATGTTTCAGTAAAACCCAATATCAATAATTATTTTAGTTATTTTCTTTAAAAGAATAATTTATTCACAGATTTTAATAGTTCATTAATTGATAATATCATAGCCTTTCTATTCATTCCTAAATAATATATCGATGTACCTACAAATTATAATCTTGCATTTAATTTTAATTTAAACTTTTAAATACAATATTATCTCTGAAACAATTACCATAATTATAACATTAGTGATTTAGGTACCTAAGTATAGGCAAGTACCAATATTAAATACACAATTAATGCACATTAATTATAATGATGTTAAATTGGTGAGCTTGGAAAAACTGACTTCTCGAAATATAAGGCGAATGGATGGAAATGAGTTATTTACATATTTATGATAATTATTTTCTTACAATTAAATTCCGTATTGGATGTGAAGTTGATTTAATATACATCAATTAAAGATATACACGCAATCCAGGTATCAAAGTTATTTCACAACAAATTTTAATATAATTTTAATAGCTATTAGAACGTTTGATACTACAATAAAAGGCGTACTGTAAAAACCAGAGAAGTCCACTTTTAAAAAAATAAAATAAAGAAAAACATTCCCTAAAAGTTGATGTGACAACCAGATTAGTTCGTTGTATAATATATATAAGCATAGTTTTTATAAAAAATGGAATTATTTACTTTTTTTTTTGGTGCAATAATTAGATAAGTCCAGACTTATTCGATTTTTATTGTAAAAAATGGTCTCATTTTATTCCAATAGGTAAATTTAAGTTGTATCATACATTATAATATTAAATGATATTATTTTATTTATATTTTAAAATAATAAAATATATTTTTTCAAAGAAAAAAATTGAAAGTTGTGTGGAACAAGCAGAAAAATCCAAACCAGGTTGAGTTTATTACGTTTTTATAAAATGTGTATTGTATAAAGAAAATAGATAAATCAACATTGTTCACACATGTCTAGTACCTTCCACAAAATTCGAAATTGTAATTTTCAAACAGTATAATTTTCAACAACTTCAAACACTAAAATTGTTCTTTGATCATCCTTAAAAGTTTCTAAAAGTGATTTAGTTTAGTTTTTGAGTTGTTTCTTCATAATTATGTTATTTTATGAAACAAAATCAAATTTTCAGTCGATCGGTGTCAATAATGAGAGGATAAGGTACAATATAAGTATTAATATTCAGTCAAAGGATTTAAACTTTAAACACCTTCTTTAATCTGATGAAATAAAATTGCATATTGCCAATTATATTTTATTCAATTTATTTTTATTTATTTATTTAATTCTTATTTATTTATAGATATATCATACATCGTATAAACGCTAATCGGATTTTTACGTGTATGAAGTATAAACTTAATTTTAATAATTAAACATTAATTTTAATACCATCAATGAAGGAAATGAGTATCATGTGTTGGAATAAATTTCATAACCATATCAGGTACCTAAACAGATGAGTAGGTATATAAGTATATAAATTGGAGATGATTTTGTTAAAAATAACACTAGGATTTGTCAAATACTCAAATTGCATCGATGAAAAAATAACTCTTTTTTTCCACATTAGAATTTTTCCCCTTCAATAGTCTATCCTGTTTATATACATAGGAATATAGAATCCATGTTTTTTAACTTTTACTCTATAAACTAATTATTAAGTAAAAATGATTTTGTGTAGATTTTGTAATATCTAAACACTCTAAACTATCTAACAACTTAACTGGCGATTTTTAGAATAAGGGGATTCTCTATACATGTAGCCATGTAGGACGTAGGTATAATATACTCCACTATAATGCTTTCTAAATTATCATTTAACATTCACAAAATAAATGCTCGATTTTTTCACTTTTCGATATAAGTCTAAATATGGATAAAGAAAAAAAATAATTAGGTATCCTCCCCGACTTAAGTTTCTTTGTAAAACATTTTTAATTCATTTTTATTTGAAAAATGTATTTTTTTAATTACATAAAATGTCCACACACAAAAATTGTAATTTCTTGTTATTAATTTAATTATTATCTTATGTACGTATGAAGCAAAACACGTAAAGGTACCTATTTAGTTTTTAAATAATTTAAGGTTCAATAGGTAGTAGATACACGTTTCACTGAAAACCATTATCATATTATGTCTGTGTGTGATGTGTATTGATTATTATACGGTGAAAAGAACAGTTTAGTATTTTACATTTTTACATGACATCTCATTGTAATAGTCACATATATTTTGAACTTTCTATTTTTATTTACGACTTTCATTGTATACATTTTAAAATATAAAAGGATTCGAAAACACGTGTATTCAAAATCACAATGGAAACAATTGTTATCTTAAATATTATTATTATAACTTATAATATGAGATTTAAGTTTTGATTATATTTCAAACCAATCTTGAAAAAAAAAATAATATCAAGTATAAATATTGTCTTAACAAAATACTTTGAAAATTATGTAATCATTTGGGATAAGTATAATTTAAATAATTTAAGACATCTCATTAAATTAAATGATTTGTTAATTTTAGTTATTTGAATATATTATAGTTGTATTGTGGCATTTTAATAATAATTAATCTAATTTAAAATACAGAAATTAGAAAAATACTATACATGACCATATTATACTATATTGTATTATTTTTATTCATCAAAATATGTGAATACATATTTATAGTTGTATACTATTGTATCCACTCTGGGATACATAAAACAAACTGAATTGCTAATAATTATTGCAGCATTCCCGACAAATTCAATTAAAATACCCTTTTTACCATTCTGGTTGTTGTCATAAATTCATAAGCGCCCGAGTGATGTTTATTAGTACACAGGTGACTAATAATAAATCCGTTGAACGAACTGTTAAATCAAATTAATAATCAATGGATTCTATGGTTGGGGTTGCTCTCTAATGTCTACCATCAAATGACTAACACGCGTAGAGGGTCACAGATAAAGCTTAACTATATTATATTCTACCAATGTAACTATAACGTGCACATTATACAGCATTCATTATTTGATTAACATAACTTGTTTCAATATCATATTACACATGGTACAACAAATGCATACAACATTTTCTTTATGTTAAGTGTTAACAATTATTTCCCCTCGAATTTCCCCTGTTTTGTTTTACTCTCGGTTTTAGTGTGAAGTCTGCTTTATACATATATCATATGTTTATGAGGTTTTCAAACTTACTGTTACAAAAATAAATTACTAGTGATGTTCACCGAATATGCACGAGAATTTAGTGTCTACTGACATTGTTATATAACAATACAATTATTTTCGAAGTATTTTGACAACAAGTATACTTGTTAAATTATCGAAATTTGCTGTATAACATTTGTAATAATATCTCCCCTTATAGTTTAGAAAACGATTACTAAATAAACCATCATAAATTAAAAGATGAATATTAAAAAAAAAATGTAATCTGTGAAATTGTGAACCACATTTTATCAACAATACAAGCGTGTATTAATTTTGCATACTCAACACGCCTTGTTTAAACATTTTACATTACGGTTAAAATAGCCCATATAAAATAATCTAGTTTCTTTATGTTACAATTAATTACACGAGCATTCAAAATATATTGTTATATTAAGGTTACACATTGTGTTAACATTAATATTCATACGTTATTACGGAGCTTATTTTTTTTTTTAAATTTTGTATACCAATATTTTTACAGTTAAGTAATTATTTTAGGTTCTAACTTTCTAAGCTTAGTAAAAATATATTGGTTTAAAACATGTTGGTATATAAATTGTTCGATAAATATCTTTTGTTATGTGGAATCCATTAACGTCTTTCAAATATATCTATAGTGGATGATTTATAATTCGTAAATATTATTCAATTAGGCTTCTTACATCTCGCCTTACACATATTTATGAGTAATTAGTATCTTTATTACATTACAATTTTTAGAATGAATATCTACCAGTCTATTCTAGAACTGAGCAGTAAGTATCTAAATTCTACCTTCATTTAATATAATATATACCTGTGCGATTAACTTGCATTATTAATAGAAATCGTGGAAACTATAGCAACGACGACTTCATCAAATATGTACTATATACCATATGATACTTTCGGAGTTTTAAATAATTCATATATTTTTCAATATTATTCAATTTAATACTCACTACAGTTTATGCAACAGATTAACAATTAAAATTAACGATAATTATTATTCTCAAAGGTTAAACACCATAATATGGGTGACCGTATCGCAAAACGACCACACACCCCGTTGTCTTGGCCAATGTCTGTTATATAGTACACACTACTCCAATTATGACAGTATGATAGTACTCGTTACTGGTTTTCACGGTCAATGATTAATACTAATTATTGTACTTGATGGCACGTGAGAGTGACTTATTCAAAGAATTTAACTACCGAAAACTAAGGGCTTAAGAAAAGCTTCTCTTCCGCTAAGAGTTCCATCAACGTTTAATAATAAATCAATAACGATTTTACTCGTTAATACTTCGTTAGTCCCCTATTTACGATTTTGTTCATACTTTTTATTTTACCAATTAAAACTGTGTTCGATCTTTCTATTTCTACAGGTCACATAGAGCTAGAACTAACCTACAAACCAACATTATCTCACAATTTAGTGTCGAAACTATTTGTTAAAATGTTATTGGGCTAGAACGAATTATGTGAGGACAATCGTTTTCGAATGTTTGGCAAATTTTGTTGTAAGATATACTATTCTAAAACGGTTTCTACAACAAAATCACGGGGCAAGCCGTTCCGGCGGTTCAAGAACTGTGGTGCCTTTTTTTTATTCCATCAAAACCATCATCATAACGTTTGAAAAGCTCACCTTGGAAAGCCGCTTCAAACTGCAACGATTTTTCGACGGCCGACAACTCGCCGCCGATGATTGCGCCGACCGCGACGACGACCGTCGCCAACAACACCGACGCCAACCGAAAGTCGTACATACTATTCGCCGCGCACAGGACCGGCATAGGCACAGGTGCAAGCGAGGGGCACTCTATTCGCCGCCAAATATTCACACGGTCGATGGTCGTCGCCCTTTTCGCTTTTTCTCGGCATCGCGTCTCGTCATCCTTTTTCCGCGGTTTATTTTAATCTTTCAAACACTGCCTGTAATATTGTATTATACCTACACGCGCACACGCACACCTGCGTGGACCGATACGGCGACGTTTATTGTGATATAACTATTGTTATTAACTCATCGCGAACACGCACCACACAACGAATTGTAATTTTGTATTTCTTACTCTTTCGTTGGCGAAACGATAAACAAAAACGCGAAGAAAAAAATCGACCCCGTTGGGTGAAACGGCGGCGACGACGTAACTCCCGTCGCGATGCTACGGGCGTTTGGCAACTGTTTGTGGTTCCCCCGGTCCTCGAGCGCGAGAGGCGTATTATCATTATTAATATTATTATTTTTTGACCGCCGACGAACTCACCCACCCCTGGTGGTCACAAGTCGCGTACTCGTGCATCACGCCATCTATGTGCCGCGTTGTGACGATCACCACATTCCGGACGTCTCTGACGCACCGAGTCAAAGACGCTGCAAACGGTTCGATTCGGGCGGCAGCTATTGCAGCAGCTGCTGCTAAACTGTAAATAAACTAGTAATATTATAATATTTATGTAATATGTAATTAATGTATATTACTTATACAGTTATACAGCCATATAACCATATAGGTAGGCTAAACAGTACCTACTTTATATTAATTTATCTATCACTCTGCTATGACACCATAGTGTCCAATCGATAATATCATAAAAGTGACATAGTACCACATCTCGACAGTCCTACACAAAGACTCGCAAACTTTACCCTTAAACCAGGCACGGATCCAGAACATATTTACGGGAGGGGGGGAGGGGGCATCTTAAATAAAATTTCAGCCTAAGTCTGATAAAAACATTGTACATACTATGTAAGTTAATAGGTAAATATTATTATTTAAATTCCAGTTTATCAGTACAATAAAATAAATAAAATAATTAGATAAGTAATATATATGGTTTAATTAATAATGATACATAATATATAATAAATAATAATTAATAATAAAATATAACAAATATTAAATAATGATCACAGAACAAAATTGTTTCGTCTTTCAGATTTGGCAAATTCGTCAATTACTTCTTCATAGTCAATACTAATATTTCTATAACAATAAAGTAATGCAAGTCCATTTAAGCGCTCTTCTGATACACTTGATCGCATCTAAGTTTTTAATCGTCGAAGAGAAGAAAAATTTCGTTCCGTAGTTTTAAAGTGGCTAGTAATATTAGGAGTATAAGAAAAGAATTACAAATAATTGGAAAGGTTTCGGAATCACATCTTTCAAAAGCTTCTAATGATGTTTTGGAATTTCTTTTTCATTTGTCCAATATGTATGCCACAATTGAAGCTCTCCTTCGAAATATTTTTTTACGAGATCTTCCGATAAATTCAAATTAATAGATATTAATTCACAAAATTGTGCCATTATATTGTTAATTTGTTAACCAAGCATTGTATAATATTATTAAAAATTAAATTTAAATTTTCAGCGCTGTTTTTCCGTTTTTCTTTTAAAACAATAAGTACATTATTTATTAATTTAAGAGCCAACAAGTTATCTTGACTTTTTGATTGCAAAATTATACTTATTGGTGCAGATATTGAAAATGTATTGGATATAAAACTTAATGCTAAAATAAATTCCACACTTGACAATGATTTTATTAGAATAGACGCTTTTGAGGACGTTTCAAGATCGTTCCATTCAGATATTTTATCTAATGCTTCAATAATTAAAACCAAATTCGAAGAAAACTGCATAATGGAATCATGTTTTTTGACCCACCTGGTTTCACATAAAGACTTTAATGAAATATTTAAAATATTTTTTACAACAAACTTTTTTTTTTGCTGAAGTATTGAAAAAACTTACTACTTCTTTAATAATTCCAAATGCATTTCTAACAAATGTTTGTTACAACCTTCCATTATTAATAAATTTAGAGTATGACTAAATCATGAACATTTTATAGCAAATTTATTTTGAGTTTTAATAATTTAATTGCACTGTATTTTTCAGAATGCATCACTATTCTTACACAAGTATTCATAGGTAAAGCTAAATTTTCTAAAAATGTATTACAGTTTTCCCTATTATTTCTTCTGTCATTTTTGGTTCAATATTGACACTAGATTGATTGTAGTTATTTTTATGACAGTCTATAATTATAACAAAGTCTTCATTTATAGTTTTGTCTTACACGTATCTTAAAACTATAACCAGTTGTGAAGTTTTGGATATATCAGTTGTTTTATCAAAAATTAAGCTAAAATATTTTGCATTATTTACTTTGTTCAGTATATTTTCTTAAATTATATTTCCAACTATAGAAATAAGAGTATTTTGAGTCGTTTTACTTATATAAGTAGCTGTTGCTTCAGCATTTTTAAAATGATTTTCTAATGCGATATCTCCAGTCCTCCAGATAATATCTTAAACTTTGGAAACCCTTAAAATTTCCTTCGTTCTCTAATGAGTAATGGGTTATCAGATAGATCATTAACGATTCTATCATCGCGATGACCACGTAAAGCAATATTTTGCCGCCCGAGAAAAATCAAACTTTCAACTATAGGTTTTAGTCTAGATCTATTTTCATTAACTTGTTTTAGGCGCTGTGAATTTATTTGGTTTACCACTTCCAGCTCTGGATTATTATACGATTTTAAAAATTGTTTTCCGTTCAGTAAAGAATTTTTATGGTACAAATTATTATCATGCGTTTCGAGTTAACCATCCTTTCCTAATAACTTAACGAATTTCTTTAAAGGTTCAACTACTAATGACATTAATGGAGTAAGGTTATTAAATCCATGACCAGTTTTATTATGAAAAATAGAACTATAAATACAAAATAATCCACTTTTTGAAGGCGAAAAAACTAGCCAGAAATATTTATTTATTTGTTCTTGTTTAAAAAATCGTTTACGAAGAATTTCATTTTTTATGTGACTTGAATAAAGAAAATTGTAACCTAAAGGTGGTTTCCAATGATTTTCAAGTAACTGTTTTTTAGTAAAATCATCAATTGTTGATTTTGAACTTAATACGATCCCTATATCTATAGTTATATTTTCTACAGTGCCTTGTTTTGATTTGATCTTGGATCAATGTCTAAATTATAGCGGCTGCCGAAAATATATTTAACAGAAAATGCACCAAAGTCTACGGGGGTGATGGCCCCTTGCCCCCCTCCCCATTGGATCCACGCATATCTTCAACACATACCTATCTACTTATATATATATATATATATATATATATATTATACATAGTCACTTTAGTCAGTAAATAACGAGAACTGTTGGCTCCATAAGCAGTGGAAAGTTGTGAGGTGCGGCTATTCTACAGAGTACAGGCTATAGCTTAACAGCACCCCAAGGCTTCCGAATTCCGAAACATTAACAATTGAGAACAGTTTTTATTTTCCTTTAATTTTTACTACTTTATCAATTTGGTATAGTTAAAAAAACAGTATCTATTAATTATTTAAGTCACTACTGCTATCTAAAGCTATCCTAGACTTCCAAGGTTCATTTCAATGCCCATTTGTGCGTATTTGTGATTATTTCAAGCACTTAGAGAATATGTTTTGCTTAGTTGACATTTATATTATTAATTGACTAATATTATACTATTATACTAAACAAATAAAAATCGGAAGTAGGTACCTAGTATTAAGTATTCTAATAAATTATTTTTATTTTGAATCACCCGCGTAGATTGACAGGAACACAGCTAAACGGATTGGACATAAAATACAATATATCGGGTCCGACACTCTTAATGTCGATAACTGGTAAATGCAGTTTAATATTAAATTACACCACATACATTGAAATCATTATCAAATATGACAACATATTATGCTAATTACACATATTTTTATATGATACACGAAGTTTTTCAGATTTTTAAGTTAACCGCCCAACCAATTGATATTATTGTATATTTTCTTTTATTATCCTTTAATAACAGTATTACAGGTGGCCAGTGTAGGCGCCTAATTAAATTATAGATTGGGATAATATTCCCTTATAAAACTATATATATAATTATAGATTGTATAACACTACCCAATTTACTTTGGGAAAGTTGCAAAAAAAAAATGACTTAAAAGTATAAATGCAAAAATAGTGAAGTATAAATTAATATGTATACCTAATACCTATATCTATATTATAAACATAGAATAAACATGCCTATTACCTAACGTTTAAAAATAAATAAGCTTATGATAATTATCTATATGAAAGCACACCATAACTACCTATAACTATGCATTTTAATTTATTATTTAATAAAATATGTGTTTGATTTACCATCCCTTACACGAGTCCTACACTGCTTCTGCACTAGCGTAATTTAAATTAATACATGATTCGTATAATATTACACAAGTTGTGTACCTATCTCCCTACGTAATATACATTTATACCCACGCTATGGAGAATATAAACATCTCAAATATCAGTATTTATTTCATAGCTTTGAAGATTTACTATGTTGAAATCAGTACCTTTGTAGTGATTAGTAGCCAGTAGGTTTGTAAATGTATGATGCACTGATGACAGGCGGACCGGTAAATTCTCGACAACACAAGCTATTAAAGATATCATGTAAACTTATATTTAGTTTAAGTACCTACTCATTTATAACATATTTAATGTTTTATGTAGCGGCGTAGCGTAGGATGTAGGTAATTGATACCTACTTACAACAAATTAATAGGTACCTAAAAGGTAATTAGGTAGTGTCGTAGTGATTAATAAATAATTAATCATCCAATTTAATTTTAAAATTATCCGGAATCATTGAATAAAAATTATTATTTACATAATATGTCATTACATTTTATTCTTTTAAAGTAACACGGCAATTGTAATTGTAATATAAGTGGCTAGGTAGGTGAAATACCAATAAATGTTAGCATTCAATAACTTTTAACTTATACCTGTTCAATATTTTGGGAGATTGACAACTATAGTAAAAAAACTACCTAGACTTACAAAAAAATGTGTAAATGATATAAAAACTAATTTGTTACAATATTAACTAATAAATTGATACATTTAATTTTTAGTGTTCAAACCATTAAAAAATTAATTTTGAATCAGTTAGTTCATTTTAAAGAATCGATGACAAAACAGTCTTCCATATTTGGCAAACTTTCTATCAATGATTCTAGCCAATGTATGGGGCAATTTAGAGATTATAGCGTAGTACCATTGATTATAGAATAAATGGTATACACCTACCTATTTTGTTTTGATGTATTATTTAACATCTGAGAGGACAATATGTCAGTATCTGTTCTAAGTTAGAATGAATGATAGATTGGTTTTCGAGAAATTTAGGAATATAACCTAAAATGACTTACAATCTTGCTTAATAAAGCCTACATCATGCTTATGGATATCATTTCTGTGTAAAAAAAAAAATATGAAATTTAGAATAAAAAATTTTACTTTAATCTTTTAGTTAAGAAAAGAGTTTAATTTTAGCGTCAGAATTGCATCATTGAAAATTAATAATTAATTATTGGAATTTATTAGATGTAAGTGCATACATTTATATTTATTAATTTTCAAAAATAAATATTATCCATATTACGCCAACGCCACGTAAGAAAGTTATTGATGATATCCGATTGTAAATTAATCACGTTTCGTTTAGTAGTTATTTTTTTTATTAATTTTTGAGTCAAGAAATGATTGGAACACACTAAGTAGGGAACCGGAGAATCCTACAAATGATTGTATTTTATTTATGAAAAAGAATTTTATAATTAAATTGGTCAAAAGCCTTTGATAAGTCAGTATAGATTTTGTTGGTTTCTGCATTTCCTCCAATGAAGTGAAGGATTATATTTTATCATTTTAGACGAATTATTACAACTATATATATTATAAACTATACACAAGCATATAACGGTGTCCGTTTAGGGATTAAAAACGATAGGCACCTATATATTGAATTGTATTCCTTTGCAAAGAACAAAGAGTAATAGTTTAATGGTTTTGACGAAATTAAATAAAGAAAAGTTGAAAGAACACCTTTTTTCAAAATTAGAAAAATGAAACATGTTTTCCAAAATCCAAAGTGATTGGAATGCACCTTAGAATCTATCTATATATACATAAATTATAAATAGGCATTAGCACTTTAATCTTAAATGTAGGTGTTAATAGGGATGGATGTACTCCAAAATACCTACACGTCATTATTCACACTATACCTATTATAAGTATAGATCTATATACTTAAGTGTTAGGTTGGAGCTGTATCGTAAATACAATAATACATATTAATATATTATGCACAATTATTTTATGTAGGTATACCTAAATATAAATATTTAATAATTTATCAATTAATATATTGTGCAATTATAAACTAAATATGTAATGTACCCATACATTATTTGTATAACGTTATAAGAACACACTTCATCTTACAAGTAAACTGCAACAAGGATCTATGACAAAACCTTTACTTTAGAGAGGTTAGGTTAGGAGAGGTTACTTACCTTAGGTAATTACCTCAAGAAGACGTCGTACCGCATGTGTTGTCTCCGTCTTACTAGTTATATACTTACGCATATTACATTTATACCAAAATGTACATCCAGGACTCAGGAGGTACAATTATGTATTGTTGGCTTAAATATTATAGTGAATTGAATTATTATCAAACACAATTATATAAACATTATCTGTGTTCTCTCGTTGGTTTTTTATGATATTTAAATTTTTCAGAGAATTATGAGCTTTTCTAGTATTAATATTTCACATACTCCATTATAACTCACAAAAACATAAGAGAGAACACAGATAATGTTCTTATATTTAATTTTGATGATAGATCAATTCACTCTTATATGACTCTCATTTACAGTACATTTTGATAAATTATGCGCACGGAGACAACACACTCCAAGCAGGTACGACGCGATTTTAATATGTTTACTTAATATGTTGTGGAATTCGTGGATACCTATATATTCATGATATGTAGTTATATTTGCTGTCATAAAGTATGAATATAATGTGAATCCTATAATTATAAAATCCCATGTAAAATATTATTCGGTTTAAGTACCTATTTACTTTATTTTAAAAATGTACTCGTTGGGTTGATATATAAATATCACAATCTTTAAATTATTTTTTTTTATTTTAATATTATATAACACGATTAAGGCCCTTTGATCTTTGAGCCGATATTTACATATTTTCGAACGATTAACAGTTGATGGGAAGTACATAACAACATTTTATAAAACTAACATTTATTCGGAAAATAAAGGGTCTACCTATCTATCTATAAAGCAAGTCATCGATCGTTTTATAGGTTTATAGATAGGTAATTTTTGTTGCATATTATAGGAGTGTAAAAGGGAACTCGGGAATGGGTATTAAACTGTTAAACTTTGAAGTTAATTAGTGAGAGTAAAGTAGGAGAATCTATTAAAATAGTTTTCTCTTTGTCAACCTCACAATAATAAAGCCAAGAACATTCTAAGCTCTACAACTTACCAATTTAATGGGATACCTAGGTATGTCATTAAAGGTCAATTATACATTGGTTGTAGTGCACAATATTAAAAATGAGATTAAATATTTATAAATTAAAGATGAAGATACTACTCTCCACATTCTTGATTGCCATGGAAAGTGATTACGAAAAATTGTTTGTAAAGGCTGTTACAATTTTATTGCTACTTGCAACTTCCTACCTACCTGTGCGAAAATGGATTTTGGGCGTTCACAAAAACGAAGAATAAGTTCAAAAATCAACTGAATGTTGCTCAGAACTTACGAATCCAACTTTCAGAAATAACTCCGGACAGGTGTAAGAGAAAAAATTAAGAAAACTATGGAAGATTCCTATCTTCACATCTTCTCAATATCTTTGAGATAATGACAGATAGACATTTACCTCTGCTAATATGTTCATTAGTAAATAATAATATGAGAATAGTTACCTATTGACGAAATAACACTTTAAAAAAAAATCGTCGTTGTTTTTTTTAAACATACATATGTTTTTGGGCTGGATACACGATAAAATGTTTTTGACCTATTTTTCGTAAGGTTTTCGTTGTCATGGTTATTTATTAACGAAAACACATTCGTATTTATGAATTTATGATTCATAGATTTTCCTTGTAGACCAAAATTATTGAGTAGCTTATTAACAGTGGTTTTTTTCTTGTAAATTAACGGCACTCACTTTTTAAGAATAAAAAATAGCAGTTTTGCAAAATATTCAAGATCTTACAAAGATTTAGTGAGTAAAATAAGTTGGGAATTACTAATCTAAAGTATGACATAACCATTCACTTATTAAAATTTAACGATATACTTATCAAATTCAACCATTTGACAAAACTATTCAAATCATAATGCACTTCGGACAGTCATCAAAAGTGCCATTCAATCTAAGCTATTTTAAACCCTTAAGACTACCTGTCTATGAGAATCACATATGTATACATATATACGATATACCATTCACAAAATGTATACCATGGTTGCAACTAATTGAGCTACTATTTATGGTACCTAGATATTATAAGCTTAAAAATAAACTCAAAAAATCTTTATGGTTTTTGTATTCATCATTATCATTATGACATTCTTGATCCTCAATACCCATGACTTTTTAATTTTTAATTATTTATTATTATACTAGATATTTGAAATGAAAATATGAACGCAATGATTTAGTCAAAACTAACTTTGTTTTTTTTTTAATAATAATTCAATCAAACACATTATAATAAATTATAAAGATAACGATGTCCAACCTTGTACGGAGACAATTTTATTATTATTAATATAAGTAGTAATTATTATTATTATTTTATAATATTTAGTAATAATTTTGTAAATATAAATGTCTATGACTAGAACAGAATTTGTTTACAAGGATTTTCTTTTTAAACATTTGTACAAAATAAACCTATAATATAATACTAAAATAAAAAAAAAAAAACATAAATACATAAAAACAAAAATGGGTAAATAAATACCTAAACATAATTTTATGTAATTTTGCACTCAATAAGAACCAACAACTTCAATGTGAAACAATATAATATGATCATTAGTTCCTCGCTCTATTTGTTTTTAGGGAGAGGAAACAAGATTTGTACAAAATGGGAAAAAGTGATTATACTCATGGTTTTTTTATTTCATTTTTTGTTAAACTCCAAAAAAATTGTATTTACACTTACATAAAAAGTGGGCTTCATCTTTAATTGTTTCTGTCAAGCCTTAATAACAATGTTTTTTTATTTTATTTTTTTATTCTTAATTATTTTTAATGTAAACAATTTAAAAAATTGGTTTGAATAAAACATTGAATAAAAATCACTGTGCCGTAGTACAATTAGTTATAGTAATAATAATTATAATGTGTAAATTTTGTATTCACATTAACTGTCCTAAATTAAGTTTCATATATAATTAAATTTAAGTGATTAAAAGCTAAACAAATCTATTCTACGCTTTTTTTATATTTACACAGAAAACAAAATTTGTCTATATAATGTATAGAATTTCAATGCTAGAATATTATGTCTATTTAATTAAATTTTTACAACAATTTTCATTTATGTTTGAATTATTATAATTAAATAATTAATAGGCACTGAAGAATTTTCATTAAATACTCATGAATCATAGCGGTTTAACGATATGCTGGTTTGATTATAATATTTGATTAATGTATTGACAGTAGAAAATTGTGCGCAAACTGTTTTAAGATTTTTTTTCAAGTCTGATTTTGTTCGTTAGTCAAAATTTAATTTGTTTACGTTTGGTCCTCACGTGTATTATTTAAGTATATACTTATTTGAATTTAAAATTGTTAAAATTGTTAAGTAAACTACTGTGCAATATTAAGCATATGAATCGTTTATCATATAAATGATTTTTTATACCCATTTTCTCAATTGATACAAATTTGTTCTGATAAAAAAAAATTATAATATATAGATAATATTTAATATTGTTTATTTTATAAAATTATTGAAATGAAAACTTTATATAACATTATACCTATTCTTTTTTAAATATAATATTCGAATATATTTTTAAGCTAATTTTAAAATTGGTTCAAAACTTAAAATAAAATAAAAAGGATAGGTAACACGTTTATGGTACATTTTTTTAGGTAATATGTGTGCGTATGTGTAATTTCATATTGTACGATGCGTCGCCTTAAATTAACATGAACACCGAAACTGGCCATTTTGGAAATGTGTGCATTGAATTTCATGTACTTAAAATCAAACCTGTAAACAAAAAAACTGTTAAGGTATGCTAATTGAAACAATTAAAATAATGTGTAATTTATAATTAATTAGTATAAATATGTAATAAAATTAACTCAATGATAATTTATATAACAAGTAATGATTATTATAGATTTATGAATTTATAATATAATAAAACTTGACTTAAAATTAAAACTACTACATTCTTTAATGTAAAAAAAACATATTAACTAAAAAAATAAATAGGTACCTAAATAATGAATAAAATAATTGGAATATTTAAAAATGAATTTGTTTTTAGTTTAAAACATATTGGTTGTATAAATGTTTAAGGAAATTGTTACGTAAAAATAAATTTGATGTACACCACACAGAGATGTATTACCAAATGTATACAATCTTTGTCCTTTTATTTTTGTTTTCATTTTTTAAATGTATTTGATGTATTAACTTAAATATCATTATTTCAGTAAACTTTGTCAAGTATGTTTTATTGATATAACAAATTATTAGCTCACCCATAAATTGTAATAATTATATAATACTGGAAATTATGAAAGTTAAATTAAACTTGTTTTATACAAAATTTGGTTATACAATTAATTAACGGTGGTGTTTAAAAATCGTTATGGAAAAGTAATTTTCTAGAAGTATTGATCTATTGTTCAGTAGATAACAAGAGACAAATGACAAAAACATATTTAGATAAACGGACTTCTGAGTATCGTAAAAGGAGGAATACTAGGGAAGTATCTAATGTCTGTTCATCAATTACGTTCTATTCAGACGTACTGAGTTTTGGAAAAAAATGTAAGAATCAAACATAGATTTTTACTGTTAGGTACACTTAAACTTGTACTATATTAGGTAATGATTACAATAAAGCAATATTTGATCACGAGTGACTATTGGCATTTGTAAGTGTAGTGTCGGAATAAAGCCAGCTACAAAATATAATACTTAGTGTTTTAGAAGCTGATTTCTAAAATTAAAAAAAATTATAATATCTATTATATATCTTTACAATAAAATTGTATATGCACGCTCGAAACAATTTGCTCGACGCTCTGGGTAGAGGTAACAATATATAAACGACTGACCATGAAACTACGAATATAAGTATTATCATAATAATAGAAGATTAATCGGTTAACAGCTATGGCTCCAATAATAAGGTAAGGTACTAGCGGTGACCGAGAAACTGTATAGGTTATCGGGTTAGATCGGATACGACGGACATCGTGTCACCAGGCAGCAATGTTAGGTAGATTACGATAAAAGCGAAACGGTTAACGCGGTAACAACCGCCACCATAATAACCGGTTGACGGACCTTTAACGCGTGTAAACTGCTTGTACGGCGCCGCGGTCAGATCTAATACAGTCCGCATCCTCTTAGGTTGTTGGCGATGATGACGTCTGTGACTGCGTCGAACACGAACTGTATGTTGTTGGTATCCGTCGCACATGTCATGTGACAGTAGATCTCTTTGGTGGTCGATTTGTTCTTTGCCTCGAACTGTGCCTGGATATAGGCTGCGGCTTCTCCGTACTCCTGGGCACCTACAGGACCAGACAGACAATTTAAATTAATACATTTGGCGGAAATACAGTTATAACGATATTATAGGTGTTAGACCACACCCGCAGAACTTTAGGAGGCAGCCAGATAGAATGCGCCAGTATAGGTGGAAATAAATTCAATTTCCAATAGTTAACTGTTGTTTGATAGTTAATGTATTCTTGATTTGAGATATCAATTTTTTACAGTTTTACAGTAATATTTTCATATTACAAGACAAGATGGAGCTTATTATTTGGTAAAAATTACACCTGCTTAAAACACAAGTTTGGTAGCAAATATTCGTTAACTCTAACTTTTAATACTATTCGAGTTATTTTTAAATACAAACGAATAATATAGAAGTCTACGCGAACATTATCTATCCTACTATAAAAATTAAAAAGTAAAACTGAAGATAGAAAACCCAGAGGAAAATAAATTTTTTCCTTCTCGGGGTTATCGTATATATATGTCTAGGAATAATGGTGACAGATGAACGCTTTGAATACATTTTGCAGAGCGTGCCCATGCAGTAAGATTGAAAACAGTATAAAAATATTTTTCGAATTTACTAAAGTTGATGGTGTCTATTTCTATAGTTAATCTGCAGGAAAAGAAATATAGCAAAATGTGTTGATTGCGCCGGAAGGAGCATATAATGGAAAATTTTTTTTATCTATCGATGATTAGGTATCTAATATCAACGGTGTCGTTAATTAATTTAAATTTAAAAATATTAATGATTGCGCTGGCCAACTATAATACGAGTGTACATAGTTAATTTACATTAGTTGACATTTTATAGTTTTTAACGTACCTGCGTATTCCGGGAAACATATTGTGAGCGGCGATTTCTTGATTTTCTCTTCGAACAAGTCTTTTTTGTTCAGGAACAATATAATAGACGTGTCGGTGAACCATTTGTTGTTGCAGATTGAATCAAAAAGCTTTAAACTTTCTTGCATCCGGTTCTAAAATAATATTAAAGGTTTATTATTAAGCTTAGAGCAATCCCAACTGGCTGTAATTATTAACATCAGTAGGTACTACATAGGTATTTGGTTCTGTCCCGAGTATTTAAAATGGATATCCTATTTCCGTTTCCTATTTGGTTATTATTTATAGTATGTAGGAATACATTGTTTTGAACTATCAAAGTCATGTATCAAATTACAAAATATGGTCTGTTTGTTGCATAAAGCCGTAAAAGTGTCAAACACCTAAATGGTTTTCAGCTGAATCGCAGCCTTTGTTCAGTTTTTTAGTCAACGTTCATCTAAAATATATCCACATATTCTACCAGAGTGGTAGGGTACTACGAATTTAGATACATTACCTATCCATAACCATATAAAACTAGTACAGTTTATCAATATTCGTATGTAATACAAATAAACTTAAAAATGACCAAGTTAAATTTTAATTTCGTTATTATTTATTGTATAATTATTAAACCATACAATTTTAACTTGTAGGTAATTAACTTTTACGTGTAATTACTTTCTTTGCATAAACTATAATGTTACATTATAATATTATATGTAACATAAAACAAATAAAAGCAAAACTCTGAATTTTTAAAAATTAATTAAAATCTTGTAGATTACATGATTTAGAATCAAGATATTTACTTAGGAATTTTGGTCGAATATAACAGTGTAAACAAAATAGTATGATAATATATTGTACTAAAATAATAGGTAATTGTAGTAGTTCATAAAAATATAACTATTTGTAACATTAAAATCATTTTTTAAATTAGGATAAAAATAATTGTTCTCGATAACTCGGAGCACCAATAGAATGCACAATAAAACAAAATTACTATTTAATTTTAGATATTAGTCCTAACTAAAACAATAACAGAGAAACTTTAAATCATATTATTTCGAAACCCTACCAAATTAGTAAAAATAACTCTTCAATCATGTTTTTCATTCATTCATTCATACATAATGTCTAAATCTAATAAATAATGATATTGATTTTAAAAAATATCAATAACTTGGTCTGCTATAAGTGTTCTCTACCAAACTTGCTTACATCCAACGAACTTCAAAAACAATATGTCGTAATTATTACGATACGCAAATAAACACTCTTCAACTGAAAAATGATTTAAAAACGCACATTGTTGAATTATTGATTTTCGTGCACTTACGTAGTATAAGCTTTCGCATATGAGTAAAATAAATAATATATTTTAATCGATAGAGCTTTGTTATCCATACAATATTCATTTACCTAGTTTACCTAGTTTATTTACCTTTTGATCGCGTTGGACAAAGTAAAAAGTACTTATGACAAGCTTTTGCATTTTCAATAGTCTAGAGTGAGATAAGATTCAACTACAATTTCCATCAAAAACTATTTGTGCAGGCTTTGAAAAAAACCATACATCCTGCAATTAACGTAGCTTGACCAAAAATAGTCAATTCCATATTGGCCAACCGTAGTAGTACAACATTCAAGGTCTACAAATATCCAATTGTTTATGGGTAGATGTCCAAACTAAAATTCTAAAATTGGTCAGTTTTTAAAATAGATGATTTACTTGTGTAGATAAAAAAAAGTAGATTCATTCATTAAATATTTAAATTACTTATAGTCGCACAAATATTTAATACACCAATTCCACAAACAACCTAAAATCACTATTTTTAAATTCAATAAAATGTTCATAATTATCAACTAAATATCTGCCAATTTAAAGAAAATTTAACGAATGGCGCTACAAGTTTTTCCATAAAAAATATTAAAGAAGTACAGCGACGCTAGCAAGACACAATATTAGTATATAGTAAGGTTTATAATAAGATTTGAATCTATAAGGAATATCGCATACATTGACTTCAGTGACAAACTTTGAAACAAAATGTTGTCAATTGTATACCTATTTATTTCAACTAATTAGAATATGTAGACTATACATTCAATTTTTAATTTTTTTAATTTTCGAATCAGTAATAGTTCAAGGATATAATTTATCTATCTTTTTATAGTACTTTTTTCAATTATTTTTTTGCTGATCAGATTTGGTAATAAGAATTTTATTGGCACAGAAATAACTAATATTTGAACTATATATTTTTTAAATTCAAAATGAACAAACAATTTAATATGCTCTCAAAATGGTGTTCAAATTTGAAGCAATAATAGGTTAACTAATTTAAGTTTCATAATATTAAGTTTGAAGTCTTTAAACTTGTGTACATATATTTTAAAATGTACCTATATTTTAGGTTAATGAATTATAAAAAGTATAGCAAATTATATTGAAATTAGAAATGGTAATCGCTATAACAGTATTTAAGTTTATGCAATAGTTCAGGTTTATAGTTTTATTTTAATTTATTAAAAATGTCAGCGTAAGCATGTCATGAACATGTTAAGTTAAAATAAGCAATCTACGCACCCGCTATTAAAATGTTTTAGTACCTACTTGTTGATACGTTATTTTGGACAAAAATCCATTATAACATTTTTTTAATTTATAAAGAACTTTGTTGTAATATAATATTTGGACAAGTTCCAACAGTTGAAATAATATTCTTTTTAATGGTGATTATGTGAACGCTTAGGATGTCATTTTTGACAGTTAAAGCGGCGCACTGCCCCATCATTTTATTTACTTCGTGTTTATAGGTCAGTACTTAAACTTATATTGTTGTTGTTATATCGTAGTCCGTAGAAATATATACAAGGTAATGAAATTGGTATTTTTACCCATTATAAATTTTATTAGTTTTATATTTTCGTTATTGCTATAGATATTGTAAAATAAATCAAATTATTTTTCCAGTCGGAAGATTTGATGTTAAGTCATTTGACCAGTTTCCGTTTTTATTAAATATTATTATAATTTAAACAAATTCTATGTAGAAACTAAACTAATTATTGTTATATTTATACAGAATATAGATTTGTTTAATTTTCAGAAGTAATAACGTATAGATTCAAAATAGTTACATAAAAAAACATGTTTAAGAAAGGAAACAAATTTATTATGATAGATAAAGGTAATTCAAAAACATTACCTATGTTATATATTAATGTCTGTAATTTCAGTTTATTATTTCATTTTTATTCTGAAAGCATACTTATAAATTTAGGTAATTTTATTTAAATAGAATTTTTTTTTTTATTACCTAATATTAGATACATGATCATGTCTATTATAGAGTAGGTAAAAAAAAATTTACCATACATAATTTTGCTATTATTGTAGGTATATAATTATTCTTGTATAAGTATATTAAATACTATATAAGTATCCGAGTTAAGCACTATATAGCTGTTATGTATATATAGTTCAAAGGTTGACCGTTTGTGTAGGGACGGTGTGGGTATCAGAGAGAGGTTGTATCGATCGGGACTAGTGTTGCCTTGACGACGACCAGCGCCAGTGTCGGAGATAAGATCTTCATGTATATATAATAGGTGTATATATGTATATAGGTATGTATAATATATTTATGTGTACGCACACAAATAAACACAATATCATGCATATACAATATCTGGGCGACTGGGCACATGTATACGGATTCTGGTGTAGGTGGTACATCGCTTTTATTTAAATGGTTTTTAGTAGGTAATGTGTAATTAGTCGTGAGTGATGTAGATTGTATGCGTACATTGAAAAACCAGGTTATGTATTTATTTATTTATTTATTTATGGTTTTAATTTCGAAATGGAAACCAATAAGTAATGGAGAGTGTACGTTTTAAGATAAAAGGAAAACGTTCGAAAACGTTTCGTGGGAATGGCATGAGTTATAAAAAGCAAATTATATCTACAAGTTTTTACGAAATCCAAGAAATTGTTTAGGATATCAGATCTTATTTCTCATTGGAACATTATATGTCGGGTTTAACAAATTTATATTTCATCTGATGGATGGTCTGTTAACATTCAAGGCACTTGACGACCTTTATTTTGTACAAACTTTCCAAACATTTATGCCATTGTAAATGACATCGAGAAACCTCTATAAATCTCTTGCCTAGTTCAATCAAAATATATGTAAATGGTGTATTGAATAGAATTTTGTTTGTATAGTATCATAAATTACCATGACAAAATACTCAGTTAGTTATAATCTGCATTGAGTATAAACCGTTTCCGCACAAGATGCCACTTTAAATATCCACAATTAATAGATTATATAATTATCCTAAATTTAAGTAATATGGACATCAGGTGAGATAGATCGAGCAGTCATCCACAACTGCAACGGTTACAATTTTAATTGGCCTAAAATGTCTTTTGGTAGACTACAACGAATGCAACTAACGAAGAAGGGGCCAAAGTTCAATTAGTGCCAATGTGGCCATTACACGATTACTATTATGGATGTGACAATTTATTAATGATCTCGTTTATGTTTGTGTGCGTCATTGTCTCTATTTTATTTTTTTCGTCAGCCCGAATCAATATCAATGGGAAATAGTTTATAACATTTTGAATATTGAGTATTTACCGTTGTTTCGTCTTCGTGGAGCACTTGATCGTACTCTGACATGGCAACACAAAATATGATCGCCGTGACATCTTCGAAGCAATGAATCCATTTTTTCCTTTCTGATCGCTGACCACCAACGTCAAACAATCTGTGATAACATGAAATGTAAATTATTATTCAAGTATTCGAAGTAAGCACTGAATATTATCAAAAACTTAAACTCACTTGAAATTAAGGTTTTTAAATGAAAAATGCACTTCTACAATACCAGTGGTTTTTACTCTGGTACGCAATATATCCTGTTCTGTGGGCTGGTAATCTTTGGACCCTAACCTATCCAGATCGTCCAGAAAACTAAACAAAAATTTCAGTTATTACTACCCACTCATGTGCAATATGAAATAATATAATAATAATTCATAATTATAAATAATGAACTTGAAACTAATATTAAATGTACGGATAAATATATTTTAGCATATTGGATTTATAATAATAACGCGGTAATTGTGAATGGTGAATATATTTTATGTAACATATATAAAAACCTACATAACATATAACATATACTAAATAAAATAAGTAATCAATAATATCCATGATCATTATGACCCCCATTCCATGTTATATTGCATGTTACCGAATGCTACCTTAAATAAATAAAAATAAAGGTAATTTTTATTTATGAAAAGTGTACTTTTTCTTTTAAAATTATATATTTTTTCACTCTATTAAAGCGACATTATTTAATACATAATATACACAATTGTAATAAAGCTTATGAAGAAAAATAAATAGATTTTCGATTGATTGTCACTAAACATTTTACAAGTCAAACATACCAAGGAAAACAAAATACTTATTAAAATATATTACTAATTACTTTCGTTTATATAAATAAATATTATTAAATAAATCCTATCTGGTAAACACATTTAAAAGGTTTTTGGATTTTTGATTTTTGATTTGTCAACGGACACTGTGATTATAACAGATGTCTAGTGATCATGGTTTTCAATATTATGTGCTTATGATAAAAATGAATACACACAATTATTGTATCAATTTATATCCAAATAGTTTAGAATAGGCGGATCAATTTAATTAAAAATATTTTTTATCCATCGTTAATATGATATAACTAACATTGTAAGATTTGATTTTTTTACAATACAGTATAATAATTTTATAATTTTTAGTTTATTTTTTTAAGTAATAGACCGTTTATTATATTAGTTTTTTTTTAAATACTACATGGTTAATTATTTTTATTCTTAAATTGGCCATGGCCATGATTAAGTTGCTTTAGAATAATATAGTTAATTTTTCTATAATAATACATTTTTACAGAGTTCAAAATAATGTGGTTTATGCAAGTGTATTTTTAAAATTACGTAAAAATAGATGTTATCTGAAACAGGTAAGTACGGTAATGGTTTTTTTTCCGTTCGTGCACCTATTCCGTTTACCCAGTTGCACGGCGGCAGTGGTGGTGGTATCGATCCAGTGACGTCATCGAGGACCACGCCCGACTAGCAACTAAACTAACCGTGCACCCCTATATCCAATATTGAGCTCAAACAGAACGGCAGCTGTGCTGCGGCCCCTCGAAAGAATCACGTTAACGTTTTTCGAAAGTAAACAAATGAAATCTGAAATCCTTCTCGGCTAGGTATCTAAAGGAATGATAAACGACGTTAATACTATAGTAATAGGTCCACTAATTTGGATCTAGTCTGAAAATTTGAAGTCTGCGAAGTCAGTGAATGATGAAAATGTAAAATGGATACACTGGCAAAACCCTACAGAGACACATTGAAATTAGTATAATAATACACAGGAAGATAAATATTTGAAGTTCAATATTATACGTGTTTAATATATTTTTAATGCAAATTATTTCTAGTTAGACTTTAAACATTCGTGTTTATCTATTTTGAAATAGTCTATAACGCAGAACGTTCAATACTATAATAATGAATAATGATGAATGTATAAATTATTTCTATTGTTTTTTTTAAATATTATACAATCGTGCATAATACAATATACTCGTATTCAAACGATTTATCAAATAGGTAAATAGTAATATGGTATCTTCTTAATTAAGAACGAATACAAATTTTAATGTAAAAAATTAAGCTATTTTTAGTGTTTTGATGTTTCTAAATGAGCTAAGAATATCAACTGATTACATAATTTAGTACGGTAGAAAAGAAAAAATATTTTTAAACCTCAATTTGTAACAACACGTGAGAAATCAAATTAAATTCAAACTTAGAGTTAAAACAATTTCCAATAACATTAACATTTTGAGTATATAACTGTAAAAATAGATTAAAATAACAATTCCCAATTAAAAAATCCCCTGATTAAATGTTTTTAATATACATATAGAATATTAAAATCTCATTTTTTAAAACATGAATAGCTAGGATGACTGTTTAAACTGAAATGTTAGTACTCTTTTTGTGTGCAAACTTATAAAATATAATTTGATTTTTGATTTACCAATTATTTCCAAACAATAACAACATTATTATGTATTTATTAATACTAATTAGTTTGATGGATTCATGTACGTAACTTCGATAACTATTAAAAAGTTAATATCAACATTCATCATACATAATACGGCCAATTAAGCGACCCCTGGCTTGCCCTTTGGCTTGGACACAAAGTCGTACACAGTCAAACAATTATACAAAGATAGTTCCTTAGAATGATTTGATCAAAAATTTATTTAATAAAAAAATACATACCTATATTTAATTTAAGCAAATAAATATAAAACATAACTTGATGAATATTGAGAAAACAATGATCATAATGCATTCGAATCTATTGATATCTAAATATTTTGAGTTTTTATTTTGCAAAATTGGGAACTCTAAAGATCGATTTTAGAGTTACATACACCAACTGTGGTATAAGATTATTTAAAAACAATATATCAATTTACTATTTAGCAGAATCGTTGAGCTGATATTCATTTGACCGAGAAAAGCACATTTGCACGCCAGGATCGGCCCACAGTCTCTTCATAGCTGTCAGCAATTCTTCCGAGAATGGTTCAGTATCTTCCATCCTTTGAATTACATCCAACACCATTTTCGCATCAGTCTGCCAAAAGATAAAGAAAATAAATTAATATTTATGAATTTCACAATTATATTATATCAATATATAATATATATATATAAGTACAAAATACGATCAGGACACTCATTCTACCAAGTAATTTAATCTAATTGTGTTTTTGCATGGCACTTGACGCTTGCATATTCTTTGCCTATAACTTAGTGGCCTGGTAGCAGACATTTTAGAGCTTTCCGCTATTACAAGGCGGAAGGGGCGATATTTTTCAGTAGGTAATTAAGTTATTTACAAGAATTAGAATTTTTATGTGTATTTTTAGATTGGTTTTAGAATGATGTGTTTTTTAATTTGTTTTAAGGTTAACTCAATTTAAGGAAGTCACCAACTCAAAACATTTTATGTAGCTCCTATACCTACTCTGTTAAAGTTAAGAAACGTAGTTTCACCACGATCAGTTTTCGTTTGCACGCACAGTCAGGCAACACCCGTTTGTCACCCGTACCCAGTAAATTATCTGCAGTGTAGTATTGCCACGCCCCTGTGCACAAGTCGGCAGCCGACTACGTTTCTTAACTTGAACCAAATATAGGTTTGGAATTAAAATTTAATACAAATCATACTAAAAATTTTTTTTTACAAATATCTAGTTTCATCGATGAAATCTAGACAATTACCAAGTACCAAGAAGATGTTGAAGAAATAGTGTAAGGAAGAGCGATTTTAGTTTATTTTATTGCAATTCGTAAAATATTAATCCTAGGGACATACATTTTTACCATTGAGCAAATGATATGTTATTATTTCTTTACAGAATGAATTTTTTTAAATATTTAGATTAATTTTAGCAATTATACTACAAACCTATTTCTACAATACATCGGTATTGATTTATAACTTAATAACAGCTATTAATATTATATGAAATAATATAGGTAATTATTATTACTATATGATATATTATGCAATTTATTTTTGGCCAAAATCAGTACAAACTACAGTATTATTGATGATAGAAAAATAAATTTCTAAACCGTCTTCAGCTCTGGAGTCAAGACCGTTTTTCATTATCATTGAATTCAAAATGTATACATCCCCGTTTCCCGATACAGTCCCGGTACGAGTTACATTAAATAGCTACTATACGCTAGAGCGAGTTCTACAATTTGTTTTTAAAATATATATTTTGTAAATAATTCATGATATATAGGATATTTTTTTTTTTTATTGATCTTAAGCCCGGCAGCTATGGTCATTGCCTGTTTGTAGCGGAAACGGCTGATTTGAAACACATATTTGTATGATGTGTGGCATGGATGTGTTGCTAAAAACCCGGGGTAGTCACCCATCCGCGTGCTAGCAACGACGGCCGGTATATACACCCGGAGCGTTGCCGCAGATAGAGTGTACGACTGCGACTCACCAAGCAATAGTGCAATACCATACATAATATTATATATTATATTAATACCATTTCTATGGTATAGACTATAAGTTAATAACAGCTTAATATATTATAATTTATAATAAATGCGAGTTGTTTTCGACAACAATTAGTTCAACCTACCATATATTATATATATATTACCATATAAATATTTACTGATAGCAATATATTCCAATAATTTGTGATTACAATCCGAATTATTTTCTTAGGTGCGATATTTATTGGGTTCAAATTCTTTATTCACAATTTTTTACAGTTTTTTTATGTTAAATATGATAAAAATGACTAAACTAAATGTAGGTATATATTTTTACATGGAAATTGTAATATAAATTTTAAAACAGATACATTTTTGCTATCGTCCCGGCATCTCGACTTAAAATATTTATAGGGCCACCCTCGCAGCCATGCTTCTGCACCAAGCGACCATCCGTTGCATTCAGTTTTTTTTATGTACCGTAAAAAATCTTTCAAACAAAAGTAAATATTAATAGTTCATTGTTTACAATTTCGAATTATAGAGTTACTAATTATTAATGCTTGAAAATTACAAGCGAATAAACAAAAAAAGAGATAATTTCTTAGAGATTGAAAGATCCTTAACGTTGTCGTCACATATTTGCATTTGTTTTAGAGATACATATTGTTTTTGTAAAATGAACGGCAGTATTTAATATTCCGGTGATATTTTAAAATAACGTTTGCATGACTTGCCACTACACTTATATAGTGATGAGTGACGACGAACATAATAATAAAATTAAAAAATACAAACATTTTAAGAGGATGTCATCTCACTATTAGTTTTCTCTCTCTGGCCCACTCGCAAACGTAGACAAGACGCTTTTAAGCAGAATCATTTTTTTATGTTTATAATCTTAGAGTAAAATCATCTATTACAAAAACTATTGAGAATAGTATTTTTGAGGGTATGACGTATCGGTTTGTCTAATTATTGTTTCAAAACAGTTTAAACATCATTTAAACTTACACATTTATTTTTATTTTGAAAGTCAAGTACAAAGTCAATCAATAACAAAATATAAAATTGATATGTCATGCCCTGAGAAGTATTATTCTCTATACATTTTTGAAAAAGGTGATTTTACTCTAAGATTTCTCAAAAATCATAAAAAATGATCTTAAGTGAAAGCATTATCTATATTGCTCGTAGGCCTTACAGAGTAAACAAATATTGCACTGACATCTTCTGAACTTAAAATTTTATCAAATGACGTACAGAGAAAAATTGACGATAACAATGTCAAGTTTTTAGATTTAAGACTGCTGACTTCATTTTCGGGGAGGGGGGGGGGGTTATAATTTTATATGACGCCGTGGCAAGATGATACCAAACTAAGGACCGTACCTAATTAGCAATTAATAACTTCATAGTACCTAGTACAAGAAATGAAGATGTAATTATAAATTAGAAAAAAAATAGTTTTAAAATTGGAAGTTTAAGAAGCACTAATAATTACGTCTTACTTTCAGGTTTTAAATTGTAATTCCTAGTATCCTCGTATTATTTTATTTTAGTTATTTTCTAATTCAAATGTGTTAATATTTTTATTCATAATCAAATACTTATTCATAATTATAAAACTGCTTATTATTGTTTTTACAAGGATATATTTTAAGATTTAAGTTATTCTCCTATCATCGAAATGATCAAAGTTATCGAATAAATAATGGGGGTCATTCAAGGTTTAAAACGATTAAATATTGATAGTAACATAAACCTACCTCATAAAAGTAAGGCAAGCAAAAATACTGACAATAAGATTGTAAAATAAAAACAAACACATTTATTTGTTTTAACATGAACATGTTATTATATATATTCACATGGGTATACACTTAAACATTTAATATCAATTGTATGTCTCATATTACGTAATAATATTACAAATTGCCATAATTAAACATCATAACATTCATTAGTTGATATAAAAAGATATTTTTATATCCATATTTTAAATATTATAATTATTACAATATATTGCTGTTATTAAACTGAATAGTTTCAATAAGTGATGTATATGTAATGTAAACATATGTTATAAATTTTGTTATTATTTTAAATCATATATTAATTTAATAAATCATTACTATCATATTTTATAATTATTTTAGAAGATGTCTATGTATTTAATTGATTATTTATTTAGGTATATCGTATAATACATTTTTCAAAGGTTTTTTAAATTGTATGTAAGTACCAAAGACTTGTAGAAGTTAAAAAAAATATATATATACTTTTAATATAGGTATCAGGACCCCCACATCATATTTTGGGGCCCTGTGCTAAATATTTTTGAGGGCCCTTTACAAAACTTTCAATTACAAGCGAAACAGGCGTCCCATACATGAATTCTAGGTAATCAATGGTCAATACACAGCTTAAAATAACAAAACTACTTAATATATTATAATACTACAAATTTATCTCAACGATCCCCTAAAATAGTCCTTGTACTCCAGGTCTTCCCTTGTGACAGGTATCATAAAAGTATACACTTAACTTTGCAGTAAAATATCACATCTAAAAAATTGTTTTAATTCTTTATGAATGTCATAATTAGCTTACCCTTGCTTATTAATTATTAATAAAGTATTTTGTAGTAAAATAAATAAGTAATTCTAATATGCTGCCTAGTTTCAGATATTTAAGTACATACAATTAATGTTATAACCTAATATTTAGACATAAGATTGTTACGGAAAATGAAAAAATCTTTTTTAATGATTTTACCTCAAAAAATTAGGAAGATAACCATGAGAGGATTATCTATAAGTTGTGGACCGGTATTATACTAAAATACGTCCTAATAAAATATAGTGATAATACGATAATATCTAATAATTATAGAATACATTGTTATGTTCTTAGAAACCAGCTCAGCACCCCAAATTGTACACAATTCATATAAAAGTAAACACTAACAATAAAATGTATAAATTAGTAGGTGTAGGTATTCAATGATAAAGAATATTTATTTTTCTATTCTCGACAATGCGAACAAACAAACAACATTTTAAACGCTCAATGCATTAATGTTATATCTTAAATTCTTTAAGTTTTTATATAACTATTATCATAGTCTTCAATATTTGTATGAATTACGTAGTTTTAGATCTTCCTTGTGAACGAAAAAGCTAATGTAACTATGATGATGGATTTCTTTCGAGGACTAATGTTTAGGACCGTAAAATCTATGGCTTAGAAAATGCTAACACATTACATTTTTTTTAAATTTTCGAATTCCCAAAGAGTTTGTTCAAAAACAGAGAAATGGTCAAGTCAAATTATCAATCACAAATGTTTTATCTGTTACATTCGAAATTAATTTAATAATACCTTCAAGAAAATGTACATCAAAATGAATAAAGGGAGACCAGAGCTCAAAACAGGAGCCTCATTTGATCGGACAGTTTTTTAAATTTGTTTATTTCATAAAATGTATGTTACAATTTATATATATTATCTATCACTATCTATAATTAGTACCTATATATTTATTACATTTTTAGTATAACTATCAATCAATAATTAATGAAATTTATAGAAACTTATCATTATATCAGTAATATATATTTGCTATATCAGTTCCCTTTATTATTCATGAATATCCAACTCTTTTTACACTCTTTAGTTAGGTATATTTTTAGTGAATAACAAGCCTACAAATCACAACATGTAGTTAGCATTTTAATGATAATAAAAACCTACTAATACCATGCTTATTTTGAATTAAATTGAATATTAATTCGAAATATCTGAAGTTAATTGAATAATGTAGTCGAATTGTTAAGAATATGCGGTGTAAAAAAATATATTAATGATGGATACTAAATAACCAAAAATATATCGTTATGTACTTATGTATAATATGTAGGTAGTGCCATACCTATAGTAATTAGGTATAATATTAATATTATTGTGTTCAGTTCAATAGTTAGTTCCCAAACATATTTACTATTACAAGTAAACATAATTATACTTTCGTTTTTACCAAATAAATAGATATGTATTGAGCAGTAATTAGTGTTGTACGATTAAAGAGATTTTACACACACCGAAAACTGTTGTTTGGAGTCCAGCAGATAGAAATACTTGTAAATATAATATTTTATCAACTATTTATGTGAGAATATTGCCAGAGTAAACATCGATAGGATTTTTATATTTTGTTCTTATTAGTAATTTACTTATTTGACGTGCATTTATTAGGCTGACTTTTCAAATGTTTTGTAGTTAGTAAAGTTATGTGCAAAAATAAAATGAATAAAAAATAATAATAATACAGTCAATTCTCGATAACTCAAATTTTTTAGATGCTACTTTAAGATGCTACTTTAATAATATAAACATAATTGTATCACTTTTTAAGCTGTGTTTGAGGTATATAACTCAAACAATATAAAAGTCGAATTTATTTTTATTCCCCCTGAAATTCGAATTATCGAGACTCGACAAGAATAATATTTATAAATTATAACTAATGAGCCAAAATTTTTTTTTGATAATACCTATATAGATTCCACATAAAGCTTAAGTATTTAAGGCACACTTGTCTTATACATGTGTTCATGTTTGTGCTGAATGTAGTATATTGTATGTATAGTATTCTGATCGGTATTTTCATCACAAAAAAAATATTAAAATATTATCTGTGTCGCGATCTCCTGAATCCCGAACTGCACTAATTAAAAAAATAAAACTCTCTACCCCAAGCTAGAGGGTATTCACACTGGTGTGTCTCCCTCCTCGAGCTATTCATGTTGTTCCTTTATTATTATCAAATTTACTTATTGTATGCATATAAATTACAGATTGTAAATATTTTATCTAATAAAAAAAAAAAAAATATTATCTGAAGAAAACTAAAAAAAATATGTTTATGACTATAGGTAGTTTTCAACAAGCATTTATAGCATACTTATTCATAATTATGGGCTGGATAATATATATTTCAACATTAAAATTAGATAAATGTTCTAAAGGTGAGTACTTCTTTCTAGTTTAAACATACCATTTATATTGAAAATACCTACAAAATACGTTATAAATAATACAGAAAAAACATTGAATAGGTAGTCTAGATTAATATATATTTTTAAATATAGGGATTTTAATAATTGCTATGAAATCGTATTTGGTGCTTTAATTGGTTCAATACAAAAATAGTTTATATTGATATAAATCTTGTCTTATTTTATTGGATGTACAGCGTGTAACTAATAGATTTGTAATAGAAAAATTAAATTCACCAGTTTCAATGTTTCTAATTTTACAAATCACAAATTGCAAAAAGGAATTAAAATACATTTATATTTTACATTTTAATTCTACAATATGATTTAAATTTCAAGTTCAATAAACTTGAAACAAACTATTTGTTTTTTTAAGCATTTATCGTGATAAATTCAATTTTTATTTTCATAAAGTTCTACCTTCACACTTTTTAAGATATAGGTACAACATAACCCTTATTTATTACTTATATCTGTACATTGGGTCATTATATATTGCATTTTACAGTGATCTTGACACAGCTAATGTTAAGTGAATAGTTTAAGTTTAATTAATCAAAACATTGTCGATTCGAAGTAGACAAATCCCCCAAAAATGTTTAGAATCATACTTCAATAATTCATATGGAAAAAATATTACAGCCAATTTTACACCACAATATTTTATGACAAGAAAACTATTAACACCTATATTATGTTTCATATAATTTATGACGAATTCTATGTATTTGTATTAAATAAATTAAATTTAAATTTCATAATAAAGCAAAATATTTATATATAATATTAACTAGAAAAAGGAAAGCAGAGCAGTTGTAAACCTAGCTATATAAAGAATTGTTTTCCCAGATATGGTCAAATAAGATAGCTGTATTAAATGATAATGATCCATTAATAGGTACCGATCTACTTTTACTTTTCCATTACAAATTTGTTGGTACCTATATGTATTGTACTTTGCGAAGTATACTTATAATCCCGTTTTTACTCTATTAATTTTTTTTTTAAATACATTTAAAAAACTGTTGTTCTAATAACATCATAGATAATAATATGTTGCGTGGATATTGTAAGGTATAGCGAGCCCTTATACCATGAGCTATGACGTCATCAACTATCAACCGTGTAGTATTCAAATTATGATATTTTCATAGTTATTCACAACTACGTAAATGGCTTATCGCTCAACCAAACTGAACAAACGAGGTGACATATTACTAAAATATTATACTATGAACAAAATAAAAATGGATAAATACATTAGGTCATTTTGTTTTTATATTGTAAGAAAATCATTTTTCGTTTGTATCATAAAATCTTACAGCTCATCGTGCACCCTCATGAATAAATTTCAATGCATTTTGTTGAAAAATATATCCTTGTTTATTATTAGAAGCTACCTTCAACATATGACGTAACAATGATTATTGATAAATATATACTTTACAAGGCACAATACTAATAACATGTACAATAACTGAGAGATCAGTAAGTGCGATCGATGCTGTTGTGATTACTTTTTAGAAGTAGAATTTAAAAAAATGTATAATGTATGTGTATGATGATTTTTTGATAAAAAAAGCTCTTTATTCCAAAAAGTAAATGGGTTTTTGAAAAAATATTTTCTTACACAATCAGAAGTGAATAATTATATGTAGGTACTAAGCATGATTGAAATATACAGGTTATTGCATATCGACTCGGATTGTTATCATCTGAAACAAAATGGCTGCGTAAAGGGATATCACAAATTACAAATATCAATTTCTCTTATCATGAAAAATACACTCGCATAAAAATTGATTATTATTGGCTCCCTTTACGTTGCCATTTTTGTTTTTATCATCGAATATTTGATTGAGAGGGGGTATATGTGCAATAACCTTGTATATTTCAATCATGGTACTAAGGAACTTATTTAGAAAGCTGAGGAATATTCTTTCTGAGAATTTCGATGGATAAAAATGTATCGAATTTCAATGAAGTAGTTATATAGTTACCTATAACTTATAAGTGGCTATTTAAACTTTAGATGAGAAGAGAGCAGTGGTATAGGAGTACCTTGCAAAATGTTGCTCTATACTACTCCACTTACCTTAACTTTAAATACTTAAAGTTGTACCTGATTAATCAACTACTAAACATAGTTTAAAATTCGAAATTTAGATAATGTAATTCTTAGAAGAATATAATACTTCAAATTTAAGCAATATGATGCTTTTAAATTTATATTAAAAATGTCTACAGACATGCTGTCATTAAAATAAATAAAAATTTGAAAAATAATAATAAAAATTTTTTTTTTTAAAGAATATTGTTTTATATTTGTGTGTTATAGTGTTATATGTGTGTTAAGTTTATATTAGGTATATGTAAAAAAAATGTTTTAAAACACGATAATATTTTTCAAGATAATAAGTGTTAATTGTTAAAATAATCACCAAGAAATCAGAATAAAATATGATAATATTATATATATATAATAGGTACCCATGTTATGCATCTAAGTACATAATATTTTATTTTTTGGTAAATTAATTACCGACATTTTTTTATTTTTAATCTTAATCGTTAAAATATAATATAATATTGTAGTATAGAGTATTCGGCTTCATTATTATATTTCTGTTCTACAGCCGTTTCAACCCGTATACACTTTGGGATTGCTAAAAAAAATATAACAACGACAACATTATTCGTGCTTTTCGATTGCGTGCGAATTATGATAACCACAATTAGGACACTACATTATTATATACAGTATATACTATATAACATTGCCACTGCTATCAGACCCTATACGCTCCCCCACGGCATGCGCGATCGCGCGCGCTGCACACCCAATTCAATTCATTTCCGAGATTGCCACCGCCAGCAACTGTCGCCGATCGTAGGTCAAATTAATTCGTTGTATTACGTGGGTGTACAATGTATATATATGCATAATATATGTATATATGTATTATGTCATATACGCTGTGTACGTGTGTGTATGTATATGCGAGTGTGCGTGCTCGTTTATATATCCAACAACGTTGTAATCACGTCGATACGTTAATTTCCCTGTGGGAAAACTTTGACTGAACCTCGAATTTTAATCCGTTCGTGTATATTATATACAATCTATATATATATATATATTAACAAAATAATATTGCAATGAATAATATACCTATTATAATGTAGTGTTTAGGTAATATCATAATGTATAATGATCGACTGTCGAGGCCCCACGTTGCCCAAAAAATCAATAATAATAATAAATCGTTACCAGAAATACATGTTATTCGATTTTTTTCTTTTTTCATACAATTTAAGTAAACTTTTATCTTGTGTTGAGGATATGGAAAAAATTAGTTTATCATATCAGTATATCACTATTCATTTGATTATTATTTTTGTACATACGTATTGTTGTGAAGTGCATTATTTATTTAAATTATTTTCAAACATTTAAAAACTTTTGCAACTATCATCATTACCTATCTATACACAGTAAAAGATAAATCTAAAACTATTTGAGACCGTTCAAATTCATTCTGTATATAACGATATGTAAAATATCTGAACATGTTTGAAAAATGTCATTGAACCGAACTATACATTTGACAATTTTAGATATTGTGGCGCCATATAATAGTATGCATAATAGTATACTTACGGCTATCTCAATACCGTCAGTAAAATAAATTATAAGTATTACTTTTTTCCCTACGATTTGCGTGCGTTACTACAATGATCGCGTGTTATTACGAAAGTCCAAAAGGTATTATTATCATTAACATTATTAAAGTTTGTACCTAAGTATAGTGGTAATATTATAAGTACTAAATACTAATAATATTTTCATGTTCGTAAAACAAGTTGGTATGAACGTTCCTATCAAGGAACATTTCCTAAAATGTACGTGACAATTTAGAAAGAAAATCCAAAATTAAATGAAATAACTTTTAAAACTAACAAAGTTTAAATATATATGATATATATACCTACCTACGATAGAATGAACATAATATTTAATTCGCCAGGTAGCGGTTACATGGTATGTACTTAAAAACACCGTCTCGTTGATAATGAAAGATAACGATGGGATTAGAAGGATAATTACATGGTGTCTAACGACTGCGCCGTCGAGTGGTTTACGATGATGGAGAATATCATTTTGTGTTATAAACAGTAAATTCTTTGGTGAAAAAGTGAAATTATATTTTTTAACATAGCTAGATTATTTTTCGCTTTCTTGTATGATTTTAATTAATATTTTACACAATATCGGTTATTGTTTTATTAACCAGATATTATACTATGCAGAAGATTGGTATGATAGGATATGATTATTTTTCCAACTATTTGAGGTCAAACAGAAAACTAGAAAACCGTACTTGAACTAACAAATCGTTTAAAAGAAAATACTTGCTTTTCTTACCTCCCGTTCGTTGGTGCCGAATCCAATTCCAAGATTTGGCATTGCTCTCAATATGGCAACCAGTGATTGGACTGTGTTGCTGAATACCACGGGCCTGTATTGTTTAAAGTCTTCCGACGTGAAACCGCTCTCGTGAATAATTCTGAAAGCACACGAGTTCGTTAATAAAATTAAAAATGTATATATTTTAATTAGAGTGAATTAAAATCCCAATTATATATAAAGTTTCGTGACAGAGGATTCTAACAACAGTATAAAACAAATGCTAGTTATATCAATCTACATTTTATAATTTCATAGCTGCAGAAGATTAGGTATGACGATATAGTAAAACGCTACATCGATAAGGTTAACAATAACATATTATGTGTTTATTTACTATTTTTTTTTTTTAATATTCTGTCACATGTACAATATAGGTAGATATGTGAAAAAAATTATTAATAATAATATAATTTTCACTAAAATAAATATAGTTACATAGTTTGAACATGTTTCAATTTGTCAATCCTTCATATCTGAACTGTTTAAGTATAGAGATGGTTTTGAAATATGATAATTTTAGATAGGTACAAGTAATTAGTATATATTTCACCAGCAATATGGATAGTTAATGTATTTTGAAAAATGCCTAGGCATTATGTATACTGCCGACCCATTTCAGGCAATGTAAATAAAACATATGATTTTCAATATTATTTTATATATAACCTAGGTACTTTATAAAATACCTAGGCGTTATGTAAAATACCACTTTTTTTTTTATGCAAAGTAAAAAACAATTTATCATAATATGTAATAATATTATATATTATTACTCACATTACAAAATTTAATTTTTATCTATTATTATATTTGTATACATAGGTATTGCTATATTATTAATATTATTGTTATATTAAGTCCTATTATTTATACATTTTACTTAAACTACTAGCTACTTATTATAACATGTTATAGAAAAATGGTATTTTGAAGTGCACAAAACATTATTTTTAAGGCAAATGCACTTTTTATTTTGACAATTGTCTTACAAACACATTTTAAATATCTTTGGCCAGATCCTGTCGACTGTTCGTAACGCTACTTCTGTCTCTGTTGAACCTCGTAAATTTGTAGTAGCTTTTTCTGACATACTGTGAACGACTTCTGGCTTATAACTGCTTCAGAACTTCAGAACTTGAATCTTTATTTCACCAAATCGTGCATACACGGACACGGTACGCGCATTTACAATAAACTATGAGTAAAGTCGTTGGTAATAGGCGATACCCAATTTTGATTATTCTTATCATATTTCCTACTCCACGTTGGGCATTATACATAATACCTAGGCAAAGCTCGTACCTATTATGTATATTTCCGAGTAATTTTTGGCATTTTATATAATGCCTAGGTATTTTGCAAAATACCGAATTATCCTTATTGCTGGTAACATATATATTTAAAACATAGTTTGTAACGTTTATAACGATATTCCCACAATATTATGTATTCTTATACAGTATGGGTACCAGAAAGTAATAAGGTCTGTATAAAATGAAAAATATCCAAAATGTTTTTAAGAATGTAATTGCCAGGGGTGGCTCCTGAGGGGAGCCTAGAGGCCACAACCTCCTCCCAAACCGTACTTCTAAAAATTGTTTACTGTTAAAAACAAAACTTCAAAAAATAACCTTTTATAATATCGAGTTTTCTGAAAATTATGACCTAGGACCATGTCTCCAACCATGTCGCTGGAACCGTCCCTGGTAATTGCGAATACGGGATGGAGGATATATGATATAAATTATATAATTTTAAACATCACAGATAAATTAAAATAGGTACAACTAAACAGCCGACTTCTTACACCCGAAATGTAATGTTTTAAAGACCGGAAAATGGCCGGCTTTTCTTGTCAATGAGATCCATGTTTACAATTTAGTCATTGATAAGAACCGAATAGCAATATATGAAATTTCAATTCATTTATTTATTTTGGTTATTGACTTATTACTTTTAAAGTGAATAAATTGTAAACACTTTGATTATAGAACAGTCAACCATTTTACGAACTTCAAAATAAAATCCAAGGCTACCTAGACTTGTATATCCGTCATTATAAAGTACAATAAGTGTAGCATAGATTGAATATACACAAGATGTGATATGTAGGTATATATGTTACGGACAAAGTGGGAAATTCGGGCAATGTATACAATGCCCGGGCATTGTACACAGTGACCGGGCATTGTATAAAATGTCCGAGGTATATTGGGAAATGTAAATTGTGAAGTATTTATACAAATAATCTGCATAATATTATTTTACCTAATCAATGATATTATATACTAATAATTATTATACTCGTTTATATGGTTATTTATATAAGAGTATTAGAATTTTTTTTTAATTAATTAAATTTTAAATGTATTTAAAGGTAATGCAATAAAATATTATGTGTATAATGTTCAGTTATATGATATTATACATGAAGTTCATTTGTCAATTGGACATGGAGGTAGAAATAGAATGGAACACGAGATTAATAAAAAGTACAAAAATATAACTAGAGATGTAATAATGTTATACTTAAATAATTGCAAATCGTGTAAAAAGAAGGGAAGTACAGCTAAAAAAGGGTTGGTTGTAAAACCAATCATATCTTCTGAAATGAATTCTCGCTGTCAAATTGACTTGATCGACATGCAAGCACAATCAGATGTCGATTATAAATTCATATTAGTTTATCATTATCATCTAACAAAATATATTATGCAGATTATTTGTATAAATACTTCACAATTTACATTACCCAATATACCTCGGACATTGTATACAATGCCCGGTCACTGTGTACAATGCCCGGGCATTGTATACATTGCCCAAATTTTCCACTTTGCCCGTAACATATACATGAAATAAATAAAATATATAAGAGTAAGTGCAAGCGGCTTTCTATATTATTATTATTTTTTTTAGTGTATAAATACAGAGATATTTTATCATCACAAATCGGATTTATAGAAAATTAATACATTGGCGACATAATATAATGTATTTCGAAAAATCGTTTGAAGTGCAATGACCGCTTCTCGATAATAATATTGACATTTTGCATTATAGATAATATACCTACTACAATAATTATTACATGTCATGGTGTTTAGACCCCTATTAGTTACCATGGTGCTTTTTAAAACCGACCAAAATAAGTATAGCTTTAAATTATTAATCGAAACATAATATTATTAGTGTTCCGATTGTTTAGAAGTTGATATAATATTAAAATGGATGATTTTTTGCCTCATTGACGCAATGACGGAACCTCGTCAATCCTGCCGAACATTCATCAATTCTCAATTTTTATTAGGTGCTAATAATTAGTAAACAATTTTAGTAGCTTGATTTAAATAATACAACCATCGTTATTATTATTTTAAAAACAATTTTTTTAAATTTTTATTGGTCGTTAACATGAATTTTAATTATACATAATAATATAATAATATAAGTCATGTGCAACATAGGTATATATAAATATTATATGTAATTGCAGGCATTTTTTTTATACACAAATAACTCGCCATTAGCTATTACAATGTTCGCATTCCGTTGTACACACTGCAGTCTATATGGGAGGTCGTAAATATCGATGTATATGTTCTTTTTAACATTTTTAACATTTTTGTATTTTATGTCGATCCGTCTGCAAGGAAACATATGGCGTTACAATATTTCCAATGTGAGAGCAATTTCCGGCATCTATAAATACAACATTGTCGTAAGCTTTTCGGTAAAAACCACGTTCCAAACCACGGGACTGGTCATTGATGGGCCGGTATAGTGGCGGCCGCCGGTGGCGTTCGCGTGCCCAGCGAGACGGGTGCGCGTGGGAGTATCGATCCTCCACGGCCACCGCCGCCGAGGAGTCATCAAACCATGTTTTGTGGTACACATTAACATCGTTGCTTTTAATACCGGGGCGTGGTCGGTCTCATCGTACCTATATAATCGCGGAGACTTGTATTTTTGCAAATATCGAACATTTACATCATCATTTAGGAAAAAAACGTTTAATTGCATAATATAAAACACAATGTTTACCTGCACACGCTTATTTATTTTAAAAAGGTAAAAGGCTCGGTAAAAGGGATGTAATTTGCACAGAAACTCGATAAAAATGATGACGTTTTCAATTGATTAATAATTATTAAGAATTAAACATAACTTAATATATTCGGCATTTATTATTTTCTATAGTTTTTTTTTTTAAATATTTAACTATAATAACAGGGTATTAAACATTTTGGATGATATTGAAAGTTAAAAAGGACGTGACACGCGCGTGTGTTGTCTCCGTCTTATAAATGAACGACATACCAAATTTGTGATCAGCTTTTCCAATTTTGTGAAGTAACCTTTATTAATAGAGTGAATTAACCTATCATCAATTGTAAAGGGGACGAAATACCTGTGGTTTAAAATGGAATTTTACGATATTTTAATTTTTAAGCAAAGTTACGAGTATGTACCTACCTAAAATTTAATAATTTAAAAATTTTCATAATTCGCTTGAAAATGTAAATATCGAAAAAACCAATATGAAAACACAGATAATGTTCTTATACCTTTAAGTTTGATAATGGGTCAATTCATTCTTAAAGGTACCCACACAAAATTGGAGCTCCGGAACAGAGATATGCTATATCTTATGTTTGTAAGACGAATACAACATTACAGGGATTTTGGCTTCCCCAACAAAACCATCACGTTATTCTAAAGTCAAAAATCTGCATTAAATAATTTACGTGTGGATAAAAATAATCAACTATCCACTATTAGTTATCGAGTAGCTATAATCGAGTAAGTTTGAAATTTTCATATATTTACTCTAAAGTACCTATAGTTTTAAAACTATTAATATTATTCTTTAAATACAAAGCTAAGCATTATATTTATATTTTAATTTGTTGTTTTTAAATTTTTAAGTTACTTAGGAGAATATTGTAGTATTGCATACCTATTTAATTCGGAAAGTATATAATTATTTTAAATTTTAATATAAAAATAATAAATCCATGGATTACCTACCTACTTATTACTGCAGTGTACCTATATAATATACATTTTGACTATAATTTGTTTTAATTACATTTTAAAGATAAGAATTTTTGCTTATAATTATTACCAATGATTATGAATTCTAGTATTTATGATCAATGTTATTACACATTAATACCAATTAGTCACCTAATCAAAGTATCCCCAACTGTTCAAAAGTCATGTTACTCATTAACTATATTATTATAAATATAAAATACTAATCAGTAATGGATTATTCTTTATATACCTTACCTAATTTATCATCTAATTTTAAATAATTACAAAACATATAGAAAAGTACCATAGTATATTAAAATCATTAACAAACGCTATTGTACAATTTTTATATTTTATTTAAAACATATTTACATGCGGAAGATCTATGATATCTTTGAAATCTATTTGAAAATAAATATTTTGCACCCAAGAGTAGTCTCGCTCGTCTTATTATTTTTTCTCAAGTGCGTAGACTCATCACTACACAAAAGTGTTACCATAATTTTAGTTTATATAATATTTTGTGATTTGTTCAAACTAGTTACATTTTCAATTAATGACGACATTGGTCTTCAGCTTTGCTTTTGTAATCTACAGTCTACAAACTGCTCATAATTGTTAGGTGCAGTACCTACTTTACTCAAACCAACTTTTAAATTCATTAGATAGTGCCTGTTAAAGTACCTAGGTAATAAGAAAATCGAAAGAAAATATTTAAATATAATTATAAACTATAACAGAGATCACCAACATTTTACAATAAATGAGCTGGATACATTAAAATTTTTAAATATGTGTTGTTCAAAAATTATTTATTTAGGTAGCCAGGTAGATAGGTAATATTAATTCTATATTATTATATGCAGCATAATAATAAATTGTATATCTATAATAATTTTCTTCTTTTATTATTTCTCCATACGAAAATTTTTAGTTTTTCATTGCTAATAAAATTAATTGTATGTAATGTGTAAAGTGTGTTTAAGATTAACCATGTGATCAACCGATACTGGGATAATTATAATCTTTAATACAATCGACTAATATTTCTCCAAAGATCGATCAGTCGAACTCCTTGCCTATAGGTATATAAATTATATAGGTACCTACCTAAGTAAGGCATTGAGAACATTTCAAACACTATTTAAAACTATTCTAAATAATAAAATTCATCTCACTAACAAACACCAAAGAATTGAATATAAATGGTACTCAAGTATTTGTTTATAATAAATACCACTTGTAAAATCATATTTAAATGGTAACAATATTGTTAAAATATTTAAAGCATTGAAAGAAGTCGTATTCATTAGGCACGCTCTTTTTTTTTTAAATAATAATTTAAAGTATGAAACTCACTTCATCTGTTTGACTATTGTACTTTTCCCTGATTCTCCAGCACCTGAAATTATAACATTGATTATCAATTTGTTGATTTACAATTTTATGAATACACATAAAGCATGAATAAATATTAATATATTAATAAAAAAATTGCATGTATAGAAATATATATAGAATGGGTCACTGTCTTTTCCTATAAGGTTAAAACATAGAAAACTAGAAAAAACCATGGTTTACCCGGTGTAATGGTGTTTAAAGAATGTCTAACCTTCGGTAGACTTTTAATTCAATAACCTAGATATAGGGAGTTATTGTTTTAACCAATCCTATAAGTGTTAAAAAAAGGGTTAGATTTTAAATCTCAGAAAAAATAATTTGTAATTCAGTTATATAATGTACTTGATGACATCATCATCATAACATAATGACCAAATCAATTACTAATTGTATACAATTTTAAACAGCGACGACCGGTTGTCAGAGCCAGTGCAACGTATAATTACAACACAGTAGCGTCAGTAGCCATCATGCAACGAAGGACTATTACTATTATTAGGTGGTATTATTATTGTTAGAGAAGATCGTATAATTTTATATTATATATACCTATCGCTTGAACATTTTCTGGGAGTTTGTGATGTAACGTGTGTCCTTAGAGTATATTATTATAGTTATGTTTATCTTTACATTTTTAAACCGGAGCGCGTTCGGCATGATATTTTTTATCTGGTTGGTCTTGGAAACGATTACAGCGGTTACAGTTATAGTAGCGTCATAAAAACGCACACATTTTGGGCCACACCAAGATTCGTGTCCTATTTTTCTTTTATTTTTGATAACAAGAATTTGATAAGAAGGTGGTGTTGTATCACGTGGAATGTCGAAAATCAGAATAGCCGACGAGTGAGCCACGATACGATTTATATTGTTATTATATTAATTATTATACTTGGTAAACGGGCGTATGCGTGGTACCCATGAACGTTAATCTAGAGTTATAAAAATAAACGCAACCCGACAGTTAAACTAAGTATTTTTTTTTCGTTTTCGGTGACCAATTCCCGCTCCAGCCCAGCCATAAAAAACTCCAGCGTTTACGAGAAACTCGAACGTTAAAAAATCTAGTACGCGTGTAATATCACACACACACTCACATATACCTATATATATATATATATACATATATAGACGTTACCATTACCGGCGGTGTGCGCTAAAGGGTCGGTGGCGGCGGCGGCGGCGGAAAATCGATTTCTCGCGCGTGGCGGCCGACTGCCGGGAGGGGATGAACGACACGGGAGTGCCACTTCTGACAGAAACCGTCCGTCCAACTACATCCTTATATATATAATTATAATATTATAAATATATGAACGCGCGCGCAAGGTACATAAAGCGTAATACATCTATATATTACAATATTATATATTACATTGTGCTATCTCGATGGGAAAACGATAGGTTATTAGTGGTTTGTTTTTGATCTCCCTCGCCGCCGTCATATTCTCCCGTTCCGCCCCGACACAACAACAGACACGACCTGCACCCTCGCGCACCCCACAAGAGGACCGTGGCTGGCGGGAAAGTGCAGAGCGAAAAAAACGGCGTCAAGTGTGCACTTGTGGTGGCGGTGGAGCATGCATAATCGTCGTCGTCGTTTTCAGGTACATAACGACGACGGTAAAAAAGTTCCTCCACCCGCCGTCCAAAGGACGTTACGACCACAATGTATAAAAACGAGGAAACACGAACACATCAACGTTCGACCTTCAGACACTTGCCAGAAATAAATAAAAAATTGTTTAAAAACATCACACCAGACACACGACTCGAAGGGGGCACACACCGACACAGACACTCATCGGGTTTCGATCGGAACACCAAAATAATCACACACACGCACTGGGACGGGCACCGGGTGGGTATCTTGCCAAAAAGCCTCTCTCGGTCTAGTCTCCAAGTGACCCAAGTGTGCTGCAGACGATAGCACAGATTGTGTACAATGTGTGTGTGTGTATGTGTGTGTGTGTGTGTGTGTGGTGTGGCTGTGTTCATGCGACGAAAGAACGACAATTACAATAATAAAATAATGCATTCGACTGCGGGAAAAGTGCATGTTTCGCATGTTTGAACAACTAACAAGTAAGTATGACAAAATAAAAATGTTTTAATTAAGCGCGAAAAATAAAAAATGAAAAATTCAGATAAGACGTACGCCGCACGCCGCCGGCGACAAGACGTCCGCGTCGTCATCTCCGCCGGTGAAGGGGACTATTCTGCGAAAGGAACGTCGCCGCAAGGGCGGAGTATGATGTTTGCTCACCTAACAACAGCAGTTTTATGTCTTTGGCTGCCTGCAGGCCGTCCTCTCTGAGGTTCCTCTCGATCTGCCTGCTCCGGGCCAGGGCGGCCCGTTCCTCCGCCGACATAGCGCAGCCCATCTTCCGGCCGACTTTCGCTAGGGCTGAAATCTTAATGCGCGCAGCTATTATACGCGCCGGGACGGATTCGCACCACCGACCGCCGTTAACCGCAACGGTGCCGTACCGGTGTTGTGCCGGTCATCGATACCATCTTCTGCAGTGCGCGGAGTAACGCATGTTTTGGTAAATGTCTTGGGGCTGCGCTGGTGTCCGCAAAGACGACGACGGCGATGACCCGCTGCAGGCTACCGCACCCGATGGACAGGCCGTCGGCGGTAGCAAACTTTCGGACACGAACCCTTAGCGCGTTAAACCGGGCAAACTTTTCGCACGCACTCGCCACAGAGTATAAGAAACCGCAAAAACTCGGACACTACGAATAAAAAATACGACTTTTATTGTGTCCAGACAACCTACGACAACGGCGATAATGACACGACCGGCAACGGATTATTATAAACACCGAACTGGCGCGCGCGCTCGCGGCAAATTACAACAAATAATAATATCGAACCGGAGAGGCTACAGTGGTTATTCGGGTGGGAGACCGCTGTGCGCTTGCGAACTACGAGAACGGCGGCGACTGCGAAAACGGTTACAGAGCAAGCGCAAACCGCGAACTGACGCCCGTCCGTGTGCGCGCGCGCGCTATCGACTATCGAGTAATCGAGTGAGCGAGGGCGTGTGTGCGTGTGTACGTCATGTGTACTTGCACGCGTGTGTCGCGTCAGTGTGTGCTAGTGTGCGCGCTCGTGCGGCGTGCGCGGAGACCGGCAGCTGACCGCCGCGCTCCGGGTGTGACCAACCTGACGGCCGGGCCCTCGCGCACGCCGCCGCGGTGGCACGACTGCCGGTGGCAGGGATCCGCTCGATTTCGTTTCGGCGCAACACCCACACGACGGGCTTTCGGCGGCGGCCCGTGGTTGATGGCCGGGCCCGACGGGTGGACGTGGCACGGCAGTACGGGTGGCCGTCGGCGGCTGCTGCTGCTGCTGCTCAGACGTTCCAGCTATAGCTGCTGGCGTCCTGGCGACCGTCACCGCCGATTTCGCTTTTTATTCGTCATCCCGTCGGCCGTCGTTTTTCGCTGTCTTTATGTTATTATTATTATTATTATTACGCCCGCCGCCCCCGCCACCGGTCATGCGCTATACGCGTTTCCCGGTTGTCTATGATGTACGCTAAACTATACAAAATCTATGTACCCACCTTATTTCGGTTTTCCGGTGGGTAAACGAATCAAAGGGATATATTACCGAAAAAATGTTGATCGCTTTTCGTACTAACTTATTACAATCCATATTTGAACTTGTCTAACAATTATATCACGTAAAGAAAATATAATACATGAGTCATTTACACAATGTATTTATAAACATCAACGAATATGTTTTCTAATTTATAAACATAATTTTATTTATATTATGTAGGTACCTATTATTCATAGGCAAGACATAACACAATTCTAATCCAATACTACAATGACTAAAATATATTATATTATTAACAAAATAATTATATTTCATTATCTCCTGTTTTATAACAAATTCTACGGTTCTGTAAAATATTATATAGATGCCTACAAAACTTGGTACACATACAGGAGCTGCAAATTATACGACTTGAGCGTTCTCTATGAATTAATAGGTACTTATAGGAGTCATTAACAAAAGCGAATAGTTCAAATCGTAATGTTGACTATAACAAGATACCTCGTACCTACCTAGTGGCTACCTGGTACCTATATGACACCAATTGGTGTCATTCAGTATTTCCTCTTGTACAAACGATATTATTACATATTTATACGATATATTATTACGATATTATTATATTATTACAGTGAATCAAAGGCGGAAATTTGGTTGGTTATTAGGGGGGGGGGGGGTTAAACTTTCTTTACAAAATAAGAAATGGGGACTTTGAAAAATATTCAATACTTTTTTTTGGTGTGGAGCTAAGCCCCTTCCCCCCAATCTCTGTCAATGCAGTGAACGTGTTATCTGTATTATTATTATCTAGGTATTTATTATATTTAAAGGGTTATAACATTATGAGTAGGTATCTATATGACATATTTCATGCTTAAAATTTTCACTCTTCATTAAATATTTCAATAACATTTTGAAATTTTAAATGTATTTTAAATATTTTAATTTACATTTTTAAAGATTAACTGATGGACTTTGTAACTATTTATAAAGTATTAATTTATTTTTGGTTTCATTTTTATCAGTTAAAAATAATTTTGGTCCATATTTGAATTGCGATCAGTAATCTAATCATTAAACAAAACAACAGTTACTTATATAAGTAGTCATTTCTTTCTTTCATTAAATTATTTCATTAATTAATTTATTATCAATTATTGTTTATTTTATATTTATATTTTGTTTAATTTAAGTATATAATCTGTTCTAGCTGCAGTATACAATATATCTGCTAATTATTTGATTCTAAATATTAATTGGTTTTTATATTTTCATAAGTAAGTAGTGCCTGTGTTAATAATAATATTATGCATATTTCCTACAAATATATAATATACATTTTAATATTCCATACACTTACACAATTTGTCTTTTATTAGGATTAAAAAATAATATAAAGGTTATAATTTATATAGTCTATAGTCTAGAAGATATAATTATAAAAATGCTTAGGTAATTAACATATTTAATTATTATACAATAACTATATCTACGCAAATATTGAACTATGAAATTTGTGTAGTTTACTAATTTTTTTTAAGAGGACCTTATACCCCCATGGCCCATGTGTTGTCCCCGTCTTACAATAGCGTAACATAGCAAATTGTAAGTTTAGCAGATCACGATTAACTCCGTTAGTTTAAAAATTAGAGTGAATCGACCTCATATAAAAATTAAAGGTGAGGTTATTATCTGGGGTATTTTGTGGGCTCTTAATTATATTTTAATTTTAAAGTAAGTTATGAGTATTTTAAGAAACACAAACAATTTACAGTTTTAAAATACTCATAACTCGCTTTAGAATTTAAATAATTTAAAAAGTCCATTTAGATAATAATCTTACGTTTAATTTTAATAAGAGATCAATTCACTCTAATTTTTCAATTAACGGAGCTAAACGTGATCTGCTGAGAGTAAAATTTGTTATATTACACACTTGAAAGACGGAGACAACACATATGCTGGTTTAACGTCCTCTTAACTGAAAACTGAATTCTATTATATAATAAAATAATCATTGTTGAAGTATTTAGCTGCATTGATTTACAAAAAATAATATCTTTCAGCTTTCTTGATAACATTTTTTAAATATAGAATTAATATATCATTATATAATCAATAATATATTAATATATCTAAAAATTAACTTATTAATCATTTATTAATAATGCCATATTGTAATTATTTGTATAATAATTTATGTGTATAAAACATTTCTATCACAATTTTCACTTAAATAAGTGTCTGCTGTAGTTATTACAATAATTATATTATTTTTCATAAGACGAAATATTTCATAAAATTTCAGAACTCTCATTATAATATGTATCATATAATTATAATATATAGTATAGTTTTGTAATAAAACATACTAAGAGATGTATTTTACATCAGTGTTTTAAACTAATCATTTTTTTAGTTTTAACTACAATTAATAATTAGTTATTAATTATTTTGTTATGAAAATTTTAATTTATTAAATGATGTGTTTTTACTTGACATTTCCTGCGCTGCTTTATATTTATGCGGGCGCCCTTGATGAATTATAATATATAGCCATATATAGGTACTTAATAATGCATGAATAATATAACTACAATAATATGTTAAATATGATAATTCAATTTTTAATTTTCTAGAGTAAGTAATCATCTAATGATATGAAAAATATTCTTGAAAAATAAATATTATTATATTATATTAATGGAGATGATTTTTAAAATCATATTTTATATAGGTAATATTTATGTATACCTGAACTACATATACCTATACTTGTATAAAATAAAATTTTTTTCGTTATAACAGAGTCAGTGAACAGCCAAAAACTCATATATTTTAAAAAGACTGAGTATGACTACACCCACTGCAGCATTGGTTCCAATATTCATGAAAACATTAAGACGTAATCGAATAAAATAATATAAATAAATTACTTATATACCTATATCTATTAATTAAAGATTATTTGATTTCGTCCTATTTCTGTAAATACTAAATATATATAGTATAAGTACATAGTACATATATAATTGAGGATCGTGACAATTCTGACGATTTAGAATCCTTTTATAATGTACCAATTATATTTATTACCCGTTATTATTATTCACCTTTCAATAAATTAATGAGTTCATATTAATTAGATCAATGAATGATAATATTGTTATTTGTTAATAATATATCACCCTTAAGAGCTGCCACTAAAATAAAATATATTAATACAGTTCCTGCACTTGAATTTACAAATTATGTTGAATGTTGCCATATTGGACTGTCACTAACGGAATTTCATCCTAAGAAATATGTTCGTCTGCCAGGCAGGCATTCAGCTGATGCTACATTACTAAAAGGTAAAAAAAAAGTAATTAATAAACAATACGAATTATGGAAATGATCTATTATAAAATATAATAGTAATTAGCATGACTATTTATAATTTTTTTTAATGTTTGAACTATAAGTATTCATTTGGTATTATAATAGTTACACAATAGATTTAAAAAGCAAATCACGCTATAAAAATATTAAAAAAAAAGATTTCTATGATAAAATCAAATACATTTTATATTTGTATGGATATTTATTTATGTAAATAAAATATTTAGCAGATCAGAATTTTTTTTCGAAAGCAAAGACTTATCACTAAATTCAATTAATCTTACTCATACATTGATTCATTGCAATAACATACTCAATGATGAGGTACACTCACCATAGGTTATAATACAGCAAAGTTCCATGATTTTTTTTTTGATTTTTTTCTTAACTATTATTGAATGTTTTAATAACAATAATAACTGTGCATAACATAAATAATGAAGTGATTAGTTATGTATACATTTAGGCTTTAGATTTTGTAGGTACCTAATTATTTAATTTATTATGTATGGATGCGTTTGTATTTTAATATTTTGGAATAATTAGAATAGAGGTCTTTATGTTATTTTAATGGTGACATTTTCAGATGCCGTTCCTATTCTAACATGGCAATATATATATATATATGTGTATATATTATTTATATATACGATTTTCGTTTGTATGTGTTGACGTGTTGTATGTGTATGTTGGTATATGTACAGGTGTTGCCAGATTGTATGTACTTAGACATTTAGGTGTAGATAAATCTGAATAGAATTTAAATACAATTGAAATACTTTAACGTTTCAAATATCTGCAGTAACGTTATGACTGTGGAATCAGTTTTCTTTTCGTTCATTTATAGAGCTTATGATATCAATGATTAAATAAAGTAATCAATCTCACTACTTGAAGTTAATATTTTTAATCCTTCATTAATATAATTTAATTCGATACATTTATATTTTCTCCGATCGTATAAAAGTTCCTTTTTTCTGTTGTATACTTCGATCTAATATTGAAGTGGAAAATATAAAATTAAATTACCACAATATTTTAAGTACACATATATCTGCACAATCACTATATATGCCAATAATGAATATGTATTGTGTTATTATCAATAAAATGTAAAAATCATCAAGACAAATAATTTTACAAACACAATATTAGAATAAATTATATGTTAACCTATCATAATATGTTTCTTACTCAACTATATTATCTACTGTAAGAGCCAGTTCCCACTGTGCATTGTATCTACATGGTGGACTTTAGAGGTAAAACCGCCCCCCCCTCCCCCTAAAAACAATTATATTAGCTTATACAATATTATAGGTATAATAAATTGTAGAACGTTGTTCTGTCACAAATATATGATGACGATGATGATTTTTTCAAATATGATTATTTTGTTGGATGAAGTTTTTTTGATAAGTTTTGTGTCAATCGCCAATCGATAATTTTGAATTTCTTGAACATTATTTTTAAAAATGTATATGGTGGTTAGGTCGGGCGATTGCAGGCCGTAGACCACATGATTGATAAATGATAACAAAAATAAGAATCAAAATTATTAATGAGGACTGTTGATATCATTAAAGTTGAATTAGTGGTGTATTAATTACCTATTTGTGTGTAAGAGGGAAGGAAGTATGAACATATTTTGTAAGCCACCCTCCACAAATAAAAATTCTGAGTGCGAGCCTGGATACAGATATTACTGGTTATTAATTAAACACTTATAATCTATAACTTTTAATATCCAGTGTCGTACTATATGTATTTTTTATAAATATTTTAAGAGATACGTTTTAATTACATTATAAATCCTATATGAATGTATATATTACCTATATAATATTTATATAGGTACGTCGTACGTACAATATAAAGGCATACTATTATGGCTACTATACGTCATATTATGATGTATGAACCAGTCTACCAGTGATCCAGAATAGTTGCTACCTACCTACTCGGTACTGTAGGTGATAAAGTGAATAGTGATGACGTGGTGGCAAACAGGGACAAAGTGTCCGTCGTCCACCTATATTATAATGGCTATATATAACATTGCTACACCGGGATCGGGGATATTGGAATTATAACTATACTATTATAGCCTATAGGTATACCTATATATTATGAAATACAACTATATGTCGTCTCGGATTTGAACTTTGAAATATATCTTCGGTTAAGCCAGATTTCGTTATACTAGCACAGCTCATACGTAAAAAATAGTATGAATATTCACGGTAGGCTCGACTTTCGGCGACGTTGAAGTAGTGACGCCTAGTCAGTCGGGCAGATGGCATATTGTGTTATTTTCTGTCCACCGCCCGCAGAACGCAACGTACATTAATATAAATACCTTCTCATATTATTATTATTATTATTTCGTTTGCCTGGTCGATAAAACAATAGCAATAATACTCATAACACAACTCTCAAAGTATTATGATACATATTGTAACATGTAATACAAAGTGATATAAAGCGGCTGGGAACAGCTAGTACCTACATAGTGCATACATTAATAGTATTATGTTATATAGGTGGGAGTGTTAAAAATCAGACGACGAACCATGAACGTATTATTATATGATATTATATATATTAAAATACATGTTATACATATAGTCGCATAGGTGTCCAACTTGACTGAAAGTCTTCCGAAAAGTGGAATGTGAATGTGTACGAGTTTTTTTTACCGTTTTTAGATTATTCTTCGTTCTTTACTATATCTGAACCAATATTAATTCGTGTAGGTACACACTATATCACACAATATATTATATATACACGTGTACCTAATACCTACATCTATAATTATAGTTGTAAATTCGTACCTAATGTCAGTGTGATAACCAGTTTAGTCACTCAACAGTTCACACAAGCTACAAGGATGATTATATGATATAGTTTCCGATTGTCGTTATAATGGATGATCTGTAGACGGTGGTTTTTTTAAAAATAATTTTTATATTTTTTCAATACAACAATTATTATAGAAAAGAAAAGACGATACGAACAGACAACTTGTTATATGGCTTCATGATAATATTAGATACCCATTACCCATATATACCATCTGTAGATAATCCATTTCATTTATTGTTGATCATTTGCGAGTTGCGGTGACACATTGACGTTCTGTGATCTTGAGCTATGGGTATAATGTATAATATGATAAAGTATATAATATTATTGCGATGTGTCGATAAAACTGAATATAGGCTGGACTATGGCAGGATTCCCGTATTATTAATGCGTGATTGAAAATAATAAAACGAAAATGTGCGTTGATGAAACTAACAAGAGTAATTTTTTATATTATTCAAATTTAAAGAGAAAAATGTTTCTTAAATATTATTACATTATGGTATTGTAAACCCTCACAAAGTTTTAATACAAGCTCCCAGAAAACATTTGAGTAAAAAAAAAATCAACGTATGACCAATATAATAATATTATGCATTAATGTATTATTGTGTTAAGTATATAGGTAATAGAGAATCTTTAAAAATTCTGCAAAATTACCATATTAAATACTCATAGCCCCCCGGGGGCTTTTGAACCCTTTAATAATGTGTAATATATGTGCTACTATTTACAGATATTAAGATTTAAAATGTAAGTATATTTATGACAATTATAATACATACCTGCAGTATTGTCTTCGTAATTTAGATTCTGAGTGGAGGTATAATGTTTGTTTTTTATTGTGTATAATACGTGTCATCATGTTTTAAAGTGGAAATTTTGCTTCAATCTTTATTTCCTTGGTTTCTGGGAGAAAATTTAATTGGTTAGTTTAATTTAATTTAAGTGGTTATTGAGTTTTGGAGGCCAAAAGTAAAACATCCCCAGTACTTCTCTTAATAATCAAGGGGAAATCATATGTTTGAGCTATTTATTGATGATTGCAATTTTATATTTATTTTTGGTTTATGTTGATAATATTTTAGTTTCTTCTAGGGTTTTCATTGTCGCAGGATCATCCTTTGGTGGTACGAAAAATCTCGAGTACCCCAAAATATGATCTTCAGGTGTATTGAAAATGTCCAAAAATCTGAATTTGATTATGTAAATAATCATAATGTAAGCATACAAATAGGACAAGCATACTTAAAGAATTACTTTGTGTATAAAAATAATATAATAACTAATAATATAATATAACATCATAACACAAACTACCTTTACAGAAAGACATGCTGATTGACCGGCTGTTTCCTTCATTCAGAATTGTTTTTTTGTATAATGATTTATTGAATTCAAATTTAACACATCTGTTACAGCCACTTACAGGGTACAACGACCTACTCAATGACGAGTACCTACACTGGAAACCTATACTATAAGCATTATAGCTGGAGCGAGGTATCCTTGATTTTTTTAAGCTGATACCATTATACCAACTACCGAAACCATATCTACTTTTCCTGAATGGTGGTATCGGATATCTCTACCCAATAGCCTATTGTGCATAACGTCGTAAGTTGTAACTGTTATATTATACACTTGTACTAACATTGTATTCAACTGTTGCGTGTTACCATTACAGCAGTGAATCACAATAATGGTCATAAGTCAAAACTAATCACATTATGTATTATATATATATTATACATCCTGTATTCCTGTTTTATTGATGACCCAGTATTATAAAAATTAGACCACGAATTATATTCAGTAAAAACTCCATTATAATATATTAATATGTATGCAAATATGCAGCATAAAAACCTGAAATATGCATAATAGATAATATTAAAATATTCACCAATAAAGAAAAAAAACCGCTTCTGATTATAGTTTGATTATGATTTATATTTTTTGTATATACGACGTATGTATTCATTCAAAAATATAATATGTAAAAGTATCTGTCAAAAATATTGATTAAATAAAAAAATAAAAAATAATGTAAACAATAAATATTGGTGTATAAGAAGTTACATTCTTCAAACGCGACCAATATTATAAAGTTCTTATAACTGATAGCAATACTTTTATGGCTTTATAGCTATGTACTTATACACCTATCTAGAGAGCCTTAATAATTAAGGCTCTCTACACCTATCTACCAAATATATGAGGTGTTACTATTACCCAGTGCGTTGCTCCTATAGTTATCCATTGTTATGCCATGGAGTTTGTCGTCCTAAACATGTATGAATGGCAAAAACTAACGCTCAACAATCAACACTAAAAGACGTTATTCAAATTCTAAACTTAGATGGCACGTATCTAACTGGTCGTATAGTGCACGTGCAAAAGATTAAACAATATCTCGTCAAAAACTCGACACCAATAGGAATGATTCATCAACATAATCAACATGGCTAAAAATTCATTCAAATGGAGAGTGTTAAAGTATCGAATTCATTTCATGCAGAAAAAGGCGATTATATATGCATTTCTATAGCTGTTTAGTAATAAATTAATAATATTAAAGCGACTATAATAATTATACGCGTTGCATTCAAATAATAATTATTTTTTACTACAGTTATGTTTATAGAACTTTGTATATCAATTCTCTATATATATATATATATAAAAAAAAACAAAAATTCTACTACGAAAAATACAAGATATATTATCATATATATAATAATATACAACTCATCTTCTTTTTCACCTTCACCAATACGAGTGCAGCCAGTGTAGGAACACCTATGTAGACTCTTATACAAACTAAAATATATAATATGTAGCTATTTTTTATAATATGTATAAATAGGTTTTAAAATAACTAAAAAGATTATATTCGATAGGTAAATAAATAGAAGAAACAATATTTCAAATTAAATAAAAAATAACTTAAATATTTTTTTTTATTCTTCAAGTAGATAATAAGACCCACTAAACATGTTCATATATGTTTCTATATTAACTATATCTACCTATAAAATCATTATCGTCATTATACTGCTGTTATCATTATGTGCTACATAATTTTTATTTGTACATATATCATGGTAGATATCTACTTGTTTATGTTATAATTTTTCAGTTATAAAACTGTGTAACCACTTAAAAAAAAAAAAATTTAAATACAAATATTTGGATTTGGTAAAAATGGTACCTAATCGAATCTTGTGATAAGTATTGATCACGGTTATCTACTCGTAGATAACCGTGGTAATGATGATTATCAAATAAATTCAAGATTATTAATCTTAAAACGTTGTTTTAATTTTTACATACCTAATTTAAAGAATTTAAATTCTATCACTTTTCAATGACTGTTGCAATAGGTACACTATTTTCAAAGTCATATAAATAATACATTTTGTGGTATTATAAGTAATAATAGAAGTAACAATATTAGGTATTCTTTTTATTTTATGAAATGGTACTATCAAGTAGGTATACATTTTGAAGTTCAACCAATCTACTCAACTCGTTTAAAAGATAATAAAATGGTTCAAACAATGTGTATGTATGTAGAAACTCTTTCATAGTAAGTAGGTACTCACATATATAAATATACTATAGGCACTAGGCAGGTATATTGGAGAGTAGAAAATCGCTCTGTATAACACTATGGAGACGTATTGTTGCCTACTGTTAATATTGTTGTATTGTATATTACATATAAACATTATAAACATAATATAATCCTTATCAACATTTTGTATAACTTGTAGATATTCCATGGTCAAATTGTATAATCTTGAAGTAATAAACGTGTTTAATATTTAATAAACATATACGAAATATTATTAATTATACCTACAAATTACAGTATAATATAGTTCTTAATTTCTTATACACTTTAATATAATATATCTGTTTAAAATATTTATAGGAGGTGATTTTTTTTATAAAAATAATATATTTTTTTAATTGATCCTTGTTAGTTTTGAAACAAAATCAATTGAATTTAGTTTGAAGGAATTATTATTTACAATATTTACAACATTTTTAGCAAAAAAATTAAATTATATCTATTTTTATGTATGTAGCAAATTTTTTATCTATTAATGGAAATTAATATTTTTATTTCATTCTTTATCTTAACTTAACCAGTTTCTTTAAGAATTATGATAATCGATTGTTGAAGAACTATTAATTGCAGGTAGTATGTACCAATGCCTTAGGTATTGTACTTATGAGTATATTTTATACCATTATTTAGGTGAGATGGATCGTAGAGGAACAAAAAAAAAATGTAATAGTATTATAATAATAATTAATATCGGGGGATGAGGTGACCGAGTGGTCTGACGCGTCCGCTGCGACGCAGCCGGTCGCGGTTCGATCCTCGGGTACCGGGCGGCAATTTTCTCCGGACAAGTCGCGGTGACCGGAGAACAAGTGCTGCCATCCCCCACCCCCGGGGCATGGCAGAAACCTACGGGTGCCCCATTCGAAATTCTGCCAAAAACAAACACACACGTGTTCCCCCCTACCGTCCCAAAATATACAATACAAACAAACCTACAATACAAATCCTACTACAGCTAATGGCCTCAGTTGCCGAAGCTTAAGATCAATAAAAAAAAAAAAAATAATTAATATCTTATTGTATCTGCTATCATAGTGGTTCCTAAGCAGTGAGACTCGATCACATTACTTGGGTGACGCAGAGTAAAATTATTTATGTAGATTGTAGGTTCACTTATTTTAGGACAGTTATTGAATTCTACTATAATTTTTAAACTTTAAGAAGTAGAAAATAGACAGAGGTGCTATATTATTCATATAATTTATTTTTAATAAATTAAAATACAAAATAAAATGATTTACTATTTTGTTTGTTAATAAAATTAATTAAGTAATTCAATTCTAATAAATAATTTCTATTTTTCGCATGTGTTGAGATTTGAATTTAAGCTAAATTAAATATACATTACATCAATAGAATGAATTTCTAAATGACGAGGTACACTCAAACCCTGAGTGACTTTTCTGTTTTTCTTTAGATTCTTAGTGGAACGAATGGTTTTACGAAGGCGTGTGTATTTTTTTCATCTTCTTTTGTGTCCTTGTGCACTTTTTGTAGAAGAAAAAATACTTTTAACTTTAACTTCAAGCGTGGTTTTAGGACTTCAGGTTGAAAATTGGGTCTAGTGACTTAATACTTTGAGGAGATCAAAAGTAGAAATTCCCCAGTATTTTTCAAAATTATCTAAATTTATTAGAAAGATAACGATTTAGTTATTATGTTGTAGTTCAAAATTATTATTTGTATATAGGTTTAAAAAGTTTTCTTCGCATTATTGTATTTACTGCGAGTACTCATTGAAATTTTTAAAAAATACATTAATTTTAAGATAATATATTTATATCACGGAATACAGAACTATTAACATCGTTCTATAATTGGTATTGACTATTGACTGTACGTAACAGCTATACATATATAACATAATATTTTGATTTATTATAAATGCGATTTGTTTTTGGTAACAATTAGTTCAATCTACCGTATTATTATTAGAAAAATAAATTACACTCAAATAGTTAACAGTTAACCAATATATAAATATAATACATATATGACAAGAAGAGTATGAATAAAATACGCACCAGGTAAAACTAATACAATAGAAATGTATATTTAGCCTTAAACTCATTTGTAAATTAATTACCATTATTATGTTATTATTGATTTAGTGTTTGTTTCTTTGTTCCTATTATCATTTACCGTTGTCGAATTATTATTATTTTTGTATCTGTATTTTCGTTATTATAATTGTTTAAATTTTAGTTCTTACTATAAAATACTAAATAATGTAAACCTGTTATTACTCACATAAAAGGATTATTATCAGTTACTTATACATAAATAAACAAAATAGCTTAGAAATATGTCTTTAAATTTGCATTCAATTCACTCCATGAAAATCCCTTTGGTCAGCTACAAAGAAAATAGTGTAGGTATATGTTGGACTGTTAAATCGGAAATGAACCAATCATAATTAATAAGAAAAAAAAATTAAATTAAATTAATAAATCTATTATTGGTTCTATCACTAGATGGTCTCCTCCTCAGGTGTATGTCATTGTTGTGTTTCATGTAGATACCTAAGTTATGCTGTCTAATTTGCATATCATGCCTCGAAACATGAATTGTAACTATTCTTTTATGATAAATAAAATATATGTATACACTATACATATAGGTTGGCTGCGCAAAACTATTTTTTATATGAAATGATTTATTGTTGAATTCAAATTTAACAGATCAATTATAATTAGTATAGTGAATTTAGAATTACTCAATTATGAAGTAAACTCTAATACTCTATACCGAAGAGCAACTTCCCCAGTTTTTTTTTGACTGACTACCTTTCATGAGAGTTGTAGGATACGTTTTATTTTTTTATACGATCTTTGAAAAAAAGTCATTTAGGAGCCGTTGTTTAGTATTAAACTTTTCTTCTTTGATACTTAAAGTTTACATACTATGTTGAAAATATTTATTTTTTTAACTGTACATAAGTTTCTTTATAATCAGCATGGATTTGAAAAATGCAAAACTGTGTATTTTTCAAATAAAAGCAGAGACTACATCAATACTTTCCCAATCAGCCATCATATTACCAACAAAAGAGTAACAACAAAATCCCAATATCCTTTGTCAAATCTGTCACGTATATAATATGTATAGGTATATCATAATATCATATGTAATGGTATGCGTCATGATGCATCACACATATTATTTATATTATAGCAATGGTATATTCAGGGAGGATATGGGAGGCTTCAGACCCCCTCAATTGGCCCTGTTTTCGTATAAACTGCATATAATAAAAGTCAAAGAACAATTATTATATTATATTTCTGAAAACGGTTTTGAAGAAACATTTTGACTATCATCAATTATTTGTAGAGGTTATTACGAATACGGAATATAGTAATAACGACCTATATACGATCTTATATGCTATATGAGGTAACGGATATCATATTTTTATTTAATTTGATGACCCCCCTCCCCCTCCCCCGTTGACAAATCCTGGGAACACCATTGTATTAAGTGTGTGTCAATAAATTAAGCAAACGTTGAATACATAAATGAATTTTTTTTGAAAGTAAATCCTATGATTTCTAAATCGATATAATGGTAGGATGTGAGTAAATCACTCTTTAATAAAATAAATTATTTTTAGAATTTGTCATATTCTGATTATAAGTGATTAGTATAAATTACATTAATCACTAGCAAACAAAGTTGCAACATGAATGAACTTAGCTAATTACTTAAGTTATTTAGTAGCTGTATAATAGTTCATTATTTATGCTTAGTATAATAACAAAATAGAACGCATCAAAATTAAAAATATCAAATAAAAAAAAATTAAAACGACTTTGGTGTAACAAAAAAAAAGACGACCGTCCATGCATGGTTTAACGGTTGTTTGTTTATAACATATTATGTATATTTTGATTGATTTATTCGGGTAATCCCCCGAGGCTATAGATATTCTATATGTTTCGATTAAAATATATAGGGTGAATTTCACCTTGTACCTATCTTCAACAATACAATTTTTTAACCATACCAGACATAATAATATAAATTATAATTTAATACGTGATCAGCTTTTTTTTTTATTCAAAAGCTTTTGGCTTAAGTTATATTATACGTGTTATTGAACGTTTGAAGTTTTGAACTTATTTTTATAGAATTCAAATATTTTTAAATCCCTCCAATCAAAACCTAACAAAATGATAATAAGTAATCTCTGAATTAGATTATATAATATAATATTGTATGGATGATTGATCATAATATAAAGATATTATTACGTACAAGTTTATTTTATTTCAATCTCAAAATAAATACCTTTACAGGTACATCAAACAATATACGTACATTAATCATTGAATATTATATCTACCTGCAGCATAGGTAACGGTGGGTAAAAGAAAAAAAATGTGCAATTACGAAAAGATGAATTTTGACGGGCGCGAGCTCTATAGGTGGCAGCACGTGACAGGGTGTCACGCGGCGTTTTATTGAATAAAATGGAAATCAATAGTTTTTCCGGGATCCGGTCGCCGCCACCGACGACGCTGGAGAATATAGGGACCCTCCTAGCTCCTGACGTAAGCTCGCGTCAGCGGTGGACCTGTTATAAAAAAATTCTGTTTCCTTTTTTCTTTTCACTCTTCACAAAACCTATATACTATATACACGGCTCGAATCAAACTGTTGCGCCACCACAGCCATAATAGAATATTGTCACCGAATAGATGACATACCCATAATAATGATAATTATAATTCATAATAATATATATTATATAGGTACTTATTATAGTAATATTTATATGCATTGGATTATTTAGGAAAAATCGCATTTTATAATAATTATAAATTATAATCCTGCAGTTATACACACCATCACCAAGTTCCATTTTTGTTTGATTTTTTTCAGCATTTTAACTTTTAAAAGTTTTACTTTGGTTATAAATATACCTACATAACATAAGTACTGTTTATTTTGTACTCATTGTTTATTTTATTATTTTGTACTCATACATTTATATATACATTAACAGAATTTGAAATATAACATATGAATTTATTGTTTCATCACTCATACCTAAAATCGACGTGTTTCATATTAATTGAAAATTCGAAATCCACACAACGGAAATGTACAACTAATATTACATAATATTATAATGTACTGCTTGGATTTGTGTTCTAGTCATCAGCGCCCGGTAGAGTATTGTCAAAACCTAACGGACAATTAGTAAAGGAGATTAAGCCTATACACGCGTGCGCCATAAGACCGCGGAGGAACAATGTTTTCAGAAAATAATGAAAAATAAACGACGTAAATAATAATTATGATAGGAAAAATAATATGATTTTGTTTGAGCTTTAGTTTGTTACGTCAGATAAAAAATATTCTATTCATAATATATTTTCTATTATCTTTGTTCCCTGAATTCTATACATAATGGTTAAATATTCTAATGTAGTGTATAAAAAAAAATTCTTCAGTATAAATAATACAATACACGTGGATATTTCTAACGAAATCATTAAACCTTAAAATAAAAAAAATGTAAGTTGTACTTTGTAGTAAAAATATTATAAAAAGGTATAAAAATTATACATTTTGGTAATTATTTTATTTTTTGACTCAAATATAATTTTAAAATTTTTTTTATTATTGTAACTTATATAATATTGACTTAGTACAAAACATGTACAATGTAAATGTAAAATCACCTAAACTCAATGATATTAAAATAACACTAGTTACAACAAGGAAGGATGTAATGATTCATTATTTATTTTGTTGTTTATACTTGTCACTTTTGAGTGTCGGTAGAAACTACAAATCGATTTGTGTAATTGAATAAAAAGTTTTGCAATTTAAAATGCCATGACATCTTACAATCTACTTATTATAATATATTATTTGAGTAAAAACAATAATACTTCTGCAGCATAATATCTACCTAAATTAATTTAATTTATGAAATAATTTAATAATGTAACATAAACTATTTTTAAGTAGATACCTACGATATGATAGGTACATATCCTAGGTAATTTTTTTTTTGTTTTTTGGATAGGTACCTAGTATTTACCGACATAATTAATTATTATATATTTTTCTTTAAATTGAGGTAAAATTAAATAAATAAAATGAATAATTTGTTTTATATTTATTGTTGACTATTATTTCATAAAATTAGTGTTCCATTTTTAAATCAAATAAATCAATAATGAATGAAAATAAAATTAATATTTACAATGAGGTAGGTGGTGTGTATAAACTACTGAGTCTACTTAAGAACAATAACAAAAAAAAGGGTAAAGTGGAAGTCGCTCATCTGCTGTATATTAGGTGTCTACGAGATATCTGTAATGGATGGTATTAAATTTGAATTCAATGATATCATATCATTGTATACGAAAAACGATTCTGAGTGGAGACGGTATGCCAGTCTATTATATTTTATATTGTTATTATATATTATTAATATGGTAGCCGGTTAGTTGAATTAATATTATTCTAAAATTATCAGTCATGATAAAAAAAAAAAAAATTTAATATACCGGTGTAAAATTGAGCTGTTTAGGAACCAAATTAAAACAAAATGTATCAAAACGTTAATAAGCATAATAGGCCAACAGTGTATTATTCTGTGATTCAAGTATATTATAGACTAGGGCAGGGGTCGGGAACCTTATCGTAAGTAAGAGCCATTTTTTTTCCAAAAATTACAAAACCATGATGTCCAGGGAACCGCACAGGTTTCAACAAACTTTTTTTAGTTGTATTTGTTAGTATAGACAATGTATTATAGAATATTAGAATAAAGATAATACTATTATTTCATTGAAAAATAGTAGGCATTAAAAACATAATGATACGTCTCAAATTTAGAAAATATAGAAAAACTTTATATCATTAATTCATTATTATTATTATGATTATTGTATATACGAATATAATATTATTTAATTAAATACGCAATTACACACAAAAAAAAACGTATCTACTTAAGATTAGTGGGATTTTTGACACTGAATTTCTCCGGACAGCTTATTTAATTGAATTATTTCTGGAGAGTAATCTGTAGTTTTCAACTTAAAATAAGCATCAAGACTGATATTCAGTTGATGTCTTAATTTATTCTTAATAAAGTTAATATTTGAAAAAGTTTGCTCATAAATGTAAGTAGATCCAAAAATGGTCAAAATTCAGAATGCGACCATTTTTAATTTTCTGAAACTTTTGTAAAAAAATGTACAAAAAAATGATGTATTCTACCGAATAATGATAGTCAAGTTTAATAGATAGAACACACACATATGTATTATATTATACATAATAAAACTAATATTGTGCGATAAGATTAATAAATAACAATGAAAACATTCCTCACCCGCACCTTATATTTTTTTTATAGGATAAAGATAAAATATAGATTTATTTTTACTTGAAAATCGTTATTAAGAAATATTATCACTATAATAACGCAAGTATAATATAATTTATATTTTACAAATCTCGATAAATTGATGAATTTCCCAAAGAGCCGCAGGTTCCCGACCCCTGGACTGGCTGGACTAGGGTAGAGTAGACTAGTTTGACGATGTAAGTATGTAACTATGCAAGATATTACACTACCTAGGTTCTCAATACTTGTTGGTATATTATAGGAATTCCAAATTATGTGTAATTTTGAGAGACGTAATAGTAGATAGGCTCCTACACACGTAACTAATACAACAGTTGAGAAAATACTATTAAAGTATGTACTAATTATAAATTCATTTAAGCTTCTCACACCCTACAAAGAAAACAGTAAAAACTGGAATACCAGCACAGAGGAACGTACTTACTCTAAATATCAAAAATATAAAGGCAAAGTAAATAACTAGATCGTTTTAAAATGTTATAGCGCAGGTAAAAAATATTTAAAAAATAATATAAATAAAACTTTCCACTGTTAATATTGTTGTGAATTAGAGAGAAATATTATTTTTATTAATATTTATTTGATATTTTAAAAATATGAATTTTAAATGTCTATAAGAAAGATTATGAAAGTATTTTTAATATTTTTCAGCTATATATTTTTTTTTAGCTGGTAATAATCTAAACAACATGACATCCAGTATTCAGTTATAATACTTAGGTACTATAAATTATAAATTATAATTTGTACTTGATTTTTGTAGGTTTACCATTTATTTTATTTGCGGACTGCAGTTGCATTAGCTATTATAAGTACTATATTATTAATAATAATAGAGCGGGGGCGGCCAAACAGTCGACTCGGACAATTTAAAAGTCTATCCGCCCTTAGAATTAATTATAATACATTTAGTAGATAAAGATACATACATATATAGTTACGAGTACATATATACATCGGATTAACCTGTTTGTGTGAAATGGCATTTTCTTGTTTTGCTTTTGCACATGGAAGTTATAAAAGTTGAATACTGAGCAACACATTCTGATGATCATTTAGAGCAGCGTTTAGCAGTTAGCGACTATTCTCCAGATTATAATAAGCTGGCCAAAACATGCAATGACACGCTTCTAAGCCAACAGCATAATGCTATAATTTATTTTGAAATTATTTATACATTTAATGTGAAACACTCATTTTTAGATAAATTTACAATTTAATTTTATAATTAATTAGTATGTTTATTATTTATATTGTCGATAAAGACTTAAAAATAAAAATAATTTTTTTTCTTGAGTCGACCCCCAAAGGAAATATTTAAAATATATTCTAAGTAGGTCATAATCAAAAAAAGTTTGTATACCCGCCCACCCTGTTATAAAGTATTTAAGTGGATAATTAGGTACCAACAATTGAAGAACATGGGGAGCAACAAGATACATCTCTATATTTTGGTCAAAAATAGTTTTTGATCTCATATTATTAAGAAAAAAAACTGGTCGTTTGGCGAAACAACCAGACAAATCCAATTGTTCAATACAGACATATAGGCGTCATTGTAGGATAGCAAGAGACATTGCTGACCAACCAATTTTATTATTATATTCACTGACTGCTCCCATCGTAGGCTTCATTAAACATGATGCTATTAAATTAAAATAATTATTCTATGTTCTTGTTTGAAGTCCCACGATTTTACTCCAAACGACCCCCTGAACACTGCAGAGATATCATATATATGGAGATGTCTGGTTTTTATTTTAGTGCAACACCAAGGCATCTCCGGAGATTGTTCGGAAATGCCTTGTTGCTGCATTAAAATAATTTATTCCTAATTTATGTCTTATTGTTGCTCCCAGATCTTCAATTTCGCAGTGTACCTATCTACATTCAGCTATAAACACACATCCAATACAGTATACACCACTACTCACCATTTCACTTACCAGTAAGGCACCAACGCACTCACCAATTCGAATAAGCAAAGTTCGGTGCTACACTGCCACTGAACTTGTACCTATATGGCTTTAATATATATAATATATATTATACGCATGTAATGTAATGACAACGAAATTTACGACAGTAAAAATTATCACGTTTATAATATTAATCATTGTGTAATAAATAATAATAATACAGAACCTAGGAAATCAAGAACGATTTACCTACGAGATCAAAATAAAACTTTTAATAACCATCTTATATAATAATATATATACGATAATATAAGCAGGTATAATGATGAATCGTGACCTCGTTGGTTTTTTACCGTGTATACCCAACTGATGTGTACGAGTGTAGCCGTGTTGGTACCTATTTAACTCAATACGTCCTTAGGAATAATATACCTACGTCCCCGGTGACTTTTATAAAACATTTCACTAACAATTGGCAATTAGCGAAATGAATATAACACAGTAAGGTAATTAATACTATGAGTAACACAATACCACCAATATCATATTTATAAGTATTAAATTATTATTATTACGGTGTTGCTGTCAGGTAGGGGGCGGTTATGGGGTGGACTGGGTGGAGTATAATGCTATGCTATATAAGCAGCGTACCTACTAAATACTAATGTTATTATTACACACGGTTACAATAATAATAATAAATAATATTATAATTTATAATAATATAGTAATAATAACAATAATAATTTTATGTGCCAGTGCCACTCAATCAGGCCGTGGGAGTCGGTGAGTGTAAAATGTAAATATGCGCACGGGTTTGGTCGTCGCGCGGCGCTTCGGTCGGCCACTGCCGGCGGTGAGTTGCTCGGCAACGTTGCGACTTGCGGACGGCGGAGCGCTCACAACGTCGGCTTGATAATAGAACAACGGTGTCCGACGTCCGTCACTATAGGTCCGCCGCCGCCGCCACCGTATTGAAATAAATAAGAATATTGTCGATATCATCAATATAATAAATAATGCAACAATAATAACATAATATTCGTTCACATTATTATTGCAATAGCATAGCAATATTAATAATATCGGCGGCAGTAAAGTCGTCGGACGGATATCCCGGTCCGCGGCCCACATCACACGACGACGCGAGCGCGCCGCGCGATGATTCACGATCAAGACGAACGCCGCCGTCTGCTTTCGCACGATCGCGCGGATCTCGGCCGTCACTGATAGCTCGCGCCGCCCGACCGCCGCACAGTGCGTGTGTGAGTGACGAGTGTGTGTGTATGTGCGCCCGTGTGCGTGTATTCGGTGTAGTGCGTGTGCGTGTGCGTGTGTGCGCGCGCGTTATCTTCCGTGTGCCGTTAGTGTCGTAATATTGTTATTATAGCTGCGGGGCCCACCGATCGCATACTCGCCGTCTCCGCCAACGCCGTACGGCCGACCCGACCAGCAATTCGTCGAACCGACCGACCGACCGACGAACTCGTTGTCACATCGTGTCGTGGTGAGTACTAACATTATGTCGTAGGCAGGACGTGTCGAAGGCCGACGCGGTGACGGCGTGTTCCGACGCTGATTATCTATCATACCTAATCATTATTATTTAGGTTGTATTTAAAAAAAATATTATCGCTATTACAATAATAATATTATGCACAGTCAAGGACACGACGAATGCTCGCGGCTCGCCACACGATCAGTTTTGTGTGTTTTTATTCGGGACACTACAACTTCTGTTGTGCAAAACTGTCGTTGATTTTTTGGGACCGTCGGTGTTGTAGTACTTACTACTTATCAACAACCGACCGTCTTGGCCACCGACTGACCGGTGACCAGTGATCGTTATCTGACCTCATCGTGTTTTTACAGGAACGAATGAGTATGAGCACCAACAGCGATAACGCCGCTAGGCTCAACGTGCCTGATGAGTTGAGAGAGTTGCTGCTCGATTTCACGATCGGGTACTTGCTCGAGCAGCCTAACAACCTCATTGACTATGGCATAGAGTTCTTCGAAAAACTTAAGAACACTAAGTCGTCCTCCAGTTTAAAGCAGCAGTCTGCTGGAGATTTTAGCGACGAAGATGACGCTTCAGACATAGGTATGCAATGTTCCATTTTGTATTTATTGTTTTTGTTCACTTTATATGATTACATATAGACTATAGGTAGTGAACACGTAACAAGAACATCATACAACTTATTTTAAGTGTTCTAGCTTTAAACGATTTTGTATGTAACGAAACAGACTGATAATCTTAAAATATAAACACAATTTTTTTTAATCAACCTCATACGTTTTAAACCTATATTACAATATTTCTTATTTTGAAGAACCTTTTTAACAATCTTCTGCAATAGGTATGTTTTTATTACTTAAACAAATTTTAAATTATATTATAATCAGGGCTAATAATGTATTGGGCTTTAGCTTATGAAACAAAAAGAACAATAAAGGTAGGTACAAACATCTGAATTTTGCATTATTCTAATTTTTTTATTGTATAAATAGAGGTTAGGTATTGTAGATAAATATTTGATCATGCAATGGTGAACTTTGTTTTTACATTATTACCTACTATTAAATTACAATACCTACGTATGTTTATGAAAACAAAATCCCTGTTACATAGTCTTACAACTTGTAATAAATGTGTAGCACAAGTTATAAAGGATTATAAATTCTTTATTAAATCGATTTGACTATTGGTTGGTATATAGGTTGATTTTTCTAAGCACAATCACCCAAATTTTTTCTCCAATAATGCAGTTATTCAAAATGTAAGTTTTGGAATTTTCAACTTACTTAAAGACCATATTTTCAAATTCTTGAGATTTTTTGTGCTACCTACTACCTACTTAAGGAATGTTCTGTGGAGATAACAAACTTCTGTTTTTCAAATCAGAACACCCCTTTTTAACTGTAAATACCTAATACAAACTAAAATGTTGACGTGAATCAGACTCAACATTTGTACAAGTAAGTTTTTGAGTTATTTAACTTTGTGTTCTAAAAATAATAGGTCCATGGTAATGGATTTATAAGATATAGGGGCTATGGTGATTTGATAATTTTAGTAATTAATATTAATTATTCGTAAAAATGGCCCAAGTATAATAAAAACTAGATCCAATTTTCCGTCTTTTTATATTTTTGTAAAACCATATTTAAGGACTATTATCATTAGTATAAACATTTTAACAACTAAAAACTACTCATTCAAATTTTGAATTAGGGACATCAAAATTTTTAAAAAAATTTCAGTAAAAATGAGGAATTCTCATTTGAAAAATAGTTTTTTGTATTGCCACAGGACACTAAGAGTTAAGAATATAAAAATAATCCAAAAATCAGAATTTGAATAATCAATTCATTATTAAAGGAAAAATGGGGGTGAGCATGCTTGGTGAATCAACCTGTATGTTGCTAATATTTTCCATGAATATTATAATTTAGAATTCTGATTACGAGTCAACCTATTTAACACACACAAGGCTTAATATTAATTTCAACAGTAGGTATTTGTTTGTTTATTAAATATAATATTTACACTTATGCATTTTCTTATTTCATTTGTATTGAAAATTTCTGTATCAGTAGATATTGTTACACAATAAGTAATAAAATTCATCATTAAAACAACATAATTTCATAGTACCCATTCTCTCAACATACTTCATACAGTCGTGTATTGTAATTCATTTTTCATACTTTTTTCTCATTTGTGTCATTCAATTATAAGTTTTCATCATGAGTTGTATGAAGATATTTAGATTAAACAAGAAAGGTTGTTATAATTTAATAAACGCCCAAAATGATCAGTATATATTTCAAGTTGAAGATAATTTTGTTGAAACTACTAAATGTTTAAAAATGTCATCTTTTAAACTGAAATTCAAATCGAATGACTCTTTTTTAGGACCTTGGTCGTTGAATATCGGTAATCATTTTACGAATAATTTTACTTATTAAATATTATGTGTATTATTATATTTTAATTGAATTAGACTACCATTTAATTTTGTTAATTTTTTTTTTCATGTAGAAGCTCCACCAACACGTTATAATTCTAGACGCAAGTCAGTTTTTGCAGAAACATATAATCCAGAAGAAGATGAAGAAGAAGAGGGACCAAATGTATTTAATTAAAGTTTGTTTATTTAATTCAGTTTATTAAAATATATATTTTTCAGGTTGTGTTTCCTAAATCTGATGATCAACGTCAAGCACTTGCAGCTAGTGTTAAAAATATATTCATATTCAGGGCCTTGGATCCTGTAAGTCTGAAAGTTCATTAGTATAATCACTTTAATCTTAGAATATTTTTAATTTTGTATACAAAAGGGTTCCAACTTTTGAAATATAAAGTAAAAAAAATATACAGTTACAACCTTTACATTATTTTAAGTGTTCATAATTTATACATTATTAATAAGAAAATATTTTTAATTTTCCCAATAATATGTCATATAAAATATCAATGAACTAAAATTAATTCAATATTAAATAATACAACTGACAAATGCTAAATGAATACATCCGAATACTTAAAACAATATTATTATTTTGGAGTGTGTAAAATCAAATAGTGACATTAATTATTAAATAATTAATTTTTTTTTTTATTAATTATAATGATCATTATATAACAAGTAGCTTACCGGCCATAGTTAAAACTTAAACTGAATTTATTGTTTTGATTTATATTTAAATTTTTCAAAAATAAGTTAATTGATGTTTGATATATGCAGTATAGGTATTTAACATTATTATTGGGTAATGCTCATTAATATAATAATATCATACTATATGAAAATTTTATTTTATTCATTAAACTTAAGCTATATTTGGGAAGATTTCTGTCAATATTCTGACAGCTATGCATAGTACATTGTTATCTGAACATTTGCATTTTTTTTGTTGTGTACTCCCTAGCTACTTTTATGTTTTGTTTGTATTTTTATTGTTTCTTTGTGACATATGATAATAACTATTCTCTGTTCACTTTCTCCAAATTGTATAATACGAAAAAAATTATCTTTAAATATACAATACCTTATACTATACTTCTAACTTAGGTTTGTACTTTATACTTAATACCCCCACAAATAACAAGTTTTTATAATAAACTTTAAGTTTATTACTATTAACATGAAGCTTCACAACATTTAGATTATCAGCCAAATTGATAAATATTTTTTTTTTACAGAATAATATTGTTATTAACAAACCATTAACAATCTGTATTTTTACATTACTCACATTTTGTGCTTAATGTTTTTAATACTATACAAAATCATTAGTCTAACTTGCAAATAAATAATTTTAGTAGTACATTAATTGCAGTGTTAAAGAAACGTTGATATGATACTTGGTAGTAGCAATATTGTTTTTTAATACCTATAGTTATTACTTTATACCTGAATTAATTGTTTACACTTTTACAGCGTACAACTATGTTTTATGTAGCTTTTATTTTTAAAAATTACATTAAATATTTAAAAATCTTGCAATTTGATTTAACTGTGGGATAGATTTTTGTTTTGTTTTTAAAATGTATTATATGAAACATTCTGTCATTTCTTTAGGATTCTTAAACAAAAAGTAATCACAATACAAGTTAAGTTTTTATTATGTTTTAAATTTAAGTTTTTACCATCAATATTTTATTTATTAATTTTTAATTTTCTTTTTTTTTACAGTACAATATTAATTATAAAAGTTTTGGTTTTGCTTGTTTTCTAAAATGGTTTATATTTATATTTTAGGAACAAATGAATAATGTGATTGATGCAATGTTTGATCGTGAGGTACATGCTGGAGATGATATTATAAAACAGGGTGATGATGGTGATAACTTTTATGTTATCGATAGGTAATATTTAATATTCATAACAGGGTTCCTGTCTAGAAAAAAAACAACAGAATTAATTAGAATAATAACATTATTTAGAGGTACATTTGAAGCTTATGTCACGGATGCAGATGGTAATGACCGTTTGGTGCATACGTATGAACATAAAGGTAGTTTTGGAGAACTTGCATTACTTTATAACATGCCCCGGGCAGCAACTATTAAAGCCAAGTCAGATGGCCTTCTGTGGGCTATGGATCGTCAAATATTTAGACGTATTGTATTGAAGAGTGCATTTAAAAAACGTAAGATGTATGAAGAGCTCATTGAAGTGGTTCCTATGCTAAAAACATTACAAGTAAAGCAATAATTAACATACTGAGATAATATTATATTACTAGTATTTAATATTAAAAATTATCATTGTATTTCATTTTCAGTCATATGAGCGTATGAATTTGGCTGATGCTCTAGTCCCTAAATATTATCAAGACAAAGATTGCATTATAAATCAAGGTGATCCAGGAGATGGCATGTATTTTGTAGAGGAAGGCATCGTTAATGTATTAGTAACCAGTGAAACTGGTGAACAAATTAAGGTTTGTTTAAAATTATGGGTGGATTCTTTTCAAACCCTCAAATGCTATACATTTTGAAAAATTCAAACAGTAAATATTTTGAGAATAATTCAGTTTGAAAAAAGTTTGAGCTTATGAATAGTGGACATTAGGCACATACATATTTAAAATTAATACAAATTATATTATTGCACTTTATATCATTTATTTTACTTATTCATTTTCAATAGGTTAATCAAATAGAAAAAGGTGGTTATTTCGGTGAACTAGCTCTTGTCACTCATAAAGGTCGTGCTGCATCAGTGTTTGCTGAAGGCAAAGTCAAACTAGCATGTATGTATTTTATTATATTTCTACAAATACAATTGTCAAGGAAGCTTGACACATTTTTTTTATACACTGCCTATATATGATGGATTTTACTCATATTTCATGACATACATTAAGTAAAATTACTAAAATAGTAATTGTTGTTGTAATCTCTTTCTTTTATTTTTTTGAACATGGTATTAATCATTAGAAAAATATATAATACTTTAATAAATTGATACAATATAATGTATATTGGCTAGTAATGTGTCAATGTGTTGTAATAATACATTGAATGGAAAATGGGTTGAATATATCTCAATTTGATGATATAAATTAATTGAGCTGTATGCATTATATTGTATTAGTTATTAAATTGCTAGAATCTACATATTGGTATATGGGATCTAAATAATCTTAAACTATTGATTTCAGATTAATATAGAATTGTTTTTAATGTACTAGTTTAGATGTATCGATTAGTAAATGATTATTCATGTTATATAATTGTTATAAAATAAGTTCTTTTATATGATTTATAGGACGATAGACGCATGCCATTTTGGTTGTTCAACGTGAGATGTTAGTTAGCCTAATAAATATAATTGTTAGAAAATGATAATGGTGTATAACCATTCATTTCTACAATTAATACTAAGTTATTACCTAAATGTTAATTAAGTAATTGGTATAAAACCTGTGAACCTGTTTCTGATGTATAGTAGGTTTAGAGTTGCATTGCATCATTGCGTAGATCACTCAAATACTCAATATTTTAAAAGTATTTCACAATATTTTTTGATTTTGTAGAATTTTATCAACATTTGAAGTTTATAAAGAAGAATGGTTTTTGCTTAAATTTTTCTTTTAATTTCAACCATAACTTATGAGGAACCTTGTATTCAATTTTCAAGATTTTTGATTAAAAAATTTCAAATGTCTATAAATAACTCAAAAACAGTCAAACTAATTTAAAATGTATACCATGTATAGAAAATGCTAGTATTAATATTTCAAGTTTTTCTTTAAATTTGTATGAATTACAATAAAATAAAGCATTAGTGTAGCAGGTTATCTTATACGGGATATTGATCTACCGATTTAATAGATATATTTAGTTATTTTAGGGTTACCTTTCACTACTCTAGTACTATTACTACAATTACATTTTAATATTATCATTTGCCGCAAAACGATCAATTTTATTAACTCAATTTAGGTAGATCTCGAAATACAAATTTCAAAAATGAATCAAACAAATTTTATTTTATGTACTTGGCATAGACAGGTTGCAGAGCGTAAGTAGTATGGCCAGTGAAAAGAATAAGGGATATACCACTAAATTTGAATATGTACCTTAAATTTGTTATTAGTCATCCACGAATGCGTGTTCTAGTTATTACTATTTATTTTTTATTAGTTATTAAGAATTATATAAATTATCAATTAACTATAATAAAAATAAATCTAATCATCAAATAAAAGAGCAATTTAATTAACTTTTTGCATACCTACATAACAAATTAAATTTAACATTTATTTAGTATTTACTGACCGCCAATATGCTTCGATAAGATGTTGAGGTGATAGAGTTTGGAAGCAATACCACTTATGCCAGAAAGCAATGTGTATGTAATCGTTGTTAAAAATTAACAAAAAACTATATTACCTAAAAACATCATACACTATTTTAGTCCCATTTTATATTTTTTAAATGGTCACCCTTCCATAAGTACTAACTAAATTTACTTTCCTGCCAAAAAAGATATTGAAGTTAAAATTCATAATTTCAAAATGAATTCTGTTTCTGACATTTTATCAGACAAGGTTTTATATTTTAATGAAGTATTAACACAATTATCAAAATATTGATAGTTGATACAATATTAACTTTGTTGAAACAACAAAATAAATAATATACGTTTAATGACTTGGCACGTTTTAACATGTGCGGTAGCGCCGTACTATTTCTTTTATCCATAAAAATATGATCACATAGGTACTACGTACTCATTCATCTAACGCGCTTAGAAAGTGTTTGATTGTAGTATTGAACTCCTTAAGAATGATTGTAGTCGAATTCTCTAAGTTTAAAATTGTAAAGTCATTTTGAAAGTTTTCTCGGATTTTCATATAAAATAATTAACATTTTAATGTCGTCTCCTTTTAAATAATTAATGTAGGCAATTTTAATTAAATTCAATTTAAGTTATATGTTGAATTCTAAATATTAATTCGGGATAGTTTAAAAGTTGTCATTGTTAGATATTTTGTTATAACGAGATCATTAAAAAAAACTTTCAGATTGAAAATTACCGAATAGACTACTATAAAGAAGTTAGGAAACCAAATTATATCACTATTAAATAACAAAACTTGCACAAAATCTATTGCGTTTGTACACTCGTTTACTAATTATAGTTAATTTGATCTTATCAATCGTGTTAAACAATTAATGCTCATGAGCCTAATGCGTTTAACTATTTTTTTTAACATTATTTTAAACATCGACTATAGTATAGAATCAGCCATTGTAATTTTAATATTTTTTTTGATTTCACCCTCACAAAAAAAAAATGGAAAGCAACACAATTAGATTTATTTAGGACTAAAGCGCAAGTGGTTCTTTTCTACGCGTAAAGATTTCTTACAATTAATAGGTAAAATCCAACTACGGACGTGTGGTGTCCTATTTATTAAGTGTTTTTTTACCTATTCATTAATTTGATAGTGATTAAAATATATTAAAGATTGTTATTTTTCTTCAGAGTTTTGCTATTTTTAAAGTATTGTTAAATGTAAATATTTCACCATGATATGATCTTAAAACTTTTGGATCTTTTTACAACTTCAAAACTCATAAATGTCGAACCGAAATATCAAATTTATCGCATTTGTTCAGCATCTAAGCATCTTAGAATAATTATCTAAATGCCTATGGATAGGTTTGATTACAACTAGAAAAAAAACAACCGTCTATTCTTTATAACTATAATTTTTAGGTTGCAATATGTTACTTTGAATTTCATACGAAATAACATATTTCCTGACCTTCTAATAACATAGACCTTATAAAGTTATAAGTTATAAATTATAATGCCTGTTTGAAAAAATGGTATCAGCATATTACTGATATCATGCATTATGTATACCACAAACCATTGTTCTACGATTGCACATTTTTAGTCATTGCAGTAATAGGTGTCTTGCACTTCTACTTCATTTTTAAATATGCATCTAGATTTGAGAATGTAAAATGTACAGTAGTTCGATTCAGTGCTGCTACGTAGTGCCGACCGCTGTTGTCTGTTTCTACGCTACATCTTTTAAACTCTGCTTATGTGAATTTACACCAAAGAATTTCATTTAAATCGTCTGGGACGACCTAAATTTCCTTTACTGCGTTGAATGCTGCAGGAATGTTATAATAACCTCGTCAACAGGACTCTTGATCCTACCTATTCATACATTAAATAGTGGCCCGAGCTGTGCCAGAGGGGGCCATAAAATGATATTTCCACTGTGTTGCTGTTAGAGCGAAAGTTAAGAAAATGGGACATTATTAAACGAGATGGTTGTTTTCTACAATAAACAGATTGTTTGAACAAACCCTTTTACTTGAATACAAAATAAAAGTAGAATATAATATTTTCCCTAGCCGAACGCAATACAAATTAAAACATTGTGATGAAGCAAATCTCTTGAGTTGTTAATCAATGTTTTCTTTTTTCACTGTTAGTGGTTTTAGTGATAGTGTACAGTATGAGGAGGTACTGGATTTTAATAATGTGCTTTAATTGATTCTTATTCTTAAAATTGTCCTAAGTAAATCTCGTAAATAATAATCATCATTCCAGATTGAGTTTTCTGATGAATACAACGTGAACTTGAACTAAATTTGAGTTGTTAAATATATTATTGTTTTCAGTAGATTAAGTTCTTGTTTTGATATGCTATTTTTGAAATAATAAATAAAGCTATTAAGGTATTACATTCTGCACCACACAATGTCAGGCTATTATACATATAAAATAGTAGATAATTATGCTTTTTTTCTTCGAATTTTATTTAATTTTTGTCAATAAGTACTCATTCTAATTTCAAAAATATGTTACGAAAACTATTTAAATTTAAATTTCTGAAAATGTATTAAGACTGTTTTAGTCTCATCTTTACAGTGTACAAGAGAATAGCTAACCGATATTTATTTCATTATTTTAATTGTAATAATTCATAATTTATAAATGTCGAAAAAATTATCACTTACTAAGAAGTAAAACTAATTTTTAAAATGTTACTCGATCGTTCTCTTGTAAATATTATGGAAACTTTCAATATTTTTCAGGATAAACATCGAAGTAGTTAATGCCTCCTACTATTATAATTAGAATCTCTGTTAAATATAAAATTTTTTTTTGTGGTCACTGAAAAGTTTTTTGATTCTGTGCGCATAAGTGCATAAAATAGCCGCCCCTCTATTATACCTATACACTCTTACTAATGATAATTTACGACTAACGTAATAAGTCAATGATAATAAAGCTAACGGTTGACTGCATAAAGTGTTGCTCATAAAATGTTCCTTGGGACTTAGTTAGACGAGACCTTACTTCTGTAGCATTAATGCTCCTCGAGTATATTGCTCACTACTAACACTGACAAAGTATGGGATGGGATCAATGATGAGAGTTGACCTAAAGATAATAAAATAAAAAATATTCATATTTTCTTTCAGTCTTACAATTCATGTTTACGTGTATTGTGTGTTAGGTATTGTACAGGTTTTTAACATTAGAAACTATAAAAAAACAGTTTACCAAGTTAATTTCTTGCGCTAATTCATTATGATAAAATAATTAATTCTTGGGAAAGTTCCATTTTTACACATAATATTGTTGCTGCATCTGTAGAACAATTTGGTTTTAACGTGTTATAAGGTCTGAAAAATAATCGGGCTGAAACAATTGTGCCAACAACATCCATGTTAAGTCCGATAAGAGAACACAATTATTTTGGACAAACGCCATGTTTTATAATATTATCAAAAAATATTATTGTTGTGCATTTTATTTTACATATTTTATTATTTTTTTTTATCAGTTTTGGACGTTGACGCATTTGAACGTTTGCTGGGTCCATGCATGAACATAATGCAACGAAACATTGAGGACTACGAAAATCAACTGGTGAAAATCTTTGGCTCCAAGCAAAACATGACTGATGTCCGATGAATGGTTAATGTTTGACCGGTCGGCTACGATTGTGTTGTACATCCATTGACCATTTTGTAGTTGTATTTTTTTCTTATCCTAACGATGTTTGGTAAATCATTATTTATTATTTTTCTTAATTTACCATTAGTTAATATTATATATGAATATAATTTAAACTTTAGATACAGTTTCATAATACAAACAATTACAATCAAACAAATTGACATCCCTTTTTTGTATACATAACGTGTATATAATATAATATATAATAATTATGATAATCTATTTGAACAACTACATCATAACCTAAGATATAAACGACTGTATTACTTCAATTTTATTGTGCGCTTTGATATGAATGTTAGTTGCGTGATGGCGTGTATATTATTTAATACGAAGATGATTAATAATAATATACCTATAAGAGCTGTATTTTTAGTCGTACATTTTAGGTTTCAAAATAATATAATATACTATGATAAATACTATTGTTACTTCGCGGGGTTATTGTAATCACGAGAAATGATGAACATTTTTTGGTTTTTCGATTTACTTTGTTCAAATGTCTATCTGGGGTAAAGTTTTCTATTCTTTATATAATACAATAATAATTATAATACAGTACGAGAGTATTTGATTATTAAGATTTAAGCAGATTCTATCTCATCTCGACCAATAAACTTTATTTAAGGTGAACTTTATTTAATTGTTAGGTCGTTCGATAATAAGATCAACATATACGTTTCCGAATCGTTTCTCTTTTATATTACACAATAAAAACGTATGCCGGTATCCGATTGATCGCGCCGAGTAGTTAAAATAACCGAGGTTCGGGGAGAGCCCTCCTACAAACTATGTTATAATGTAATTCTTCTCCAGTGCAGACATTAAGTTATTTATTTATATTTTTAAACTGAAATGCTTGTCGCGATAGTTACAGTTTTCAATTCGTTTTTATTTATTTCTTCTTAGGAACAAGCCACAAAAACTTCGCGTTCGAACGTAATTTTACATCGTACTATGATTACGTATCTATGTGGCTCCACGATATTAGTCTTTGTGCTACTCCATCGCCGTTAAACGGATATTGTGTAATTCAATTATAAATATGTATGCCTCGCTTTTTTCTTTTTTATACTTGAAAACGTTCGGTAACGGAATGAATCCAAGACGACTGTCCTGTATAAACCTTGTTAGAGAGAAAATGCTGTTTTAAAAATTATAACCGTGTACCAAAACACCCATAGCCATAATCAACTAACCCCAATAATATTATTATTTTATTTAAGACGGTAGGTGATTAAAATTTAACAAAGATAGCCATATAATAATATATATATACCTATGAAGACTTAATTTAGATGTTTAATTCATACTGTTAGAGTCACAATATTATTATAATTAATAATAATAATATAATAATAATGTTTTATATAATATACAATATCCGGGTGCAATAAATGTATAGGTCTTACATTTATCTATACATTATAATTTATAGGTAACCCAATATTTTTGTTTTTGTTTTTGTGTTTTTGTTTGTTTTTATTTTGTATTACTCTAGTTGTTATTTAACACACCCATCGTATTAGGCACGTTAAATATTTTACCGTAATTGTTTTTTTTCTATCGTATTAGTGAAATAATATTGTAGTCATTGATTTAATTATAAAGTTTTGTTTATATATATATTGTTTTTTTTTTTTTTGGTGGTTGCGATTAATTATTATGTTATTATGTGAGCCTTTTTATCTTCCTAGAGTATTATTACCATGTGTTTATTTTTATTTTTATTTTGTTTTAGTGAATATTATTAAAATGCAAAGTTTATTATAGGCTATTCCAGTACGATAAATAATATTTAATAATAATAAAATTGTATTTACCATTTTTTAAGTAATAATTAAATATAATATTGAAAACTGCACAACTGTTGGTCGTTTCATGTTTCCCTGTAACTTTTACGAAATCCAAGCAATCCTACCAAAGTACAACATATTATTATTAATAATAATATAATATATATTTTATATATTATGTAGGTACCTATAATATGGAAGAACCGTGAACGTGTTTTCTTCCGCCGTTAACCCATATCGATGCAGGTTCTATTATACTTCTATATAGTATATTTTATGTATATTAAACAATATACATAGTATCTACTTTGCCTAGTTCATGATATTATGTATCTACCTGCGCCGGTGTCAAGAGTAGGATGTCCAGGAGTCCTTCGTCGTCGTCGATAACAATAATTAATTGTATGTGTATATACTGTGTATTCGTTAGGTTAAGTTAGGTATACGCTCCCAAGGAAAGGAAAAAAACTACCCCATTGGAATAATGTTATGTTATATAAACGCTCGTCGAAATGCACACTACAAACACATAAGGACGCCTGTAAACATTTAGTGTGTCCTTCGTATTCAATTATTAAATTTTAATCCATTATACACATTATGGATAGGTGCACATTGTTTCACACGGCCTCACACACCTTCATCCTTCTCATGTCTTGTACCCTCTAAAGACGTAGGGATACGACAACAGTTAATCGCCATTATATTATTATATCGCTTACGTTTAGGGCGGATGGGCTAACCTGCTTCGCACTAATTTTCTGAGTTTGAAGTTTGAGTTTTTGTAAAAAATATTTTTTGTATTGTTTGCAGTAGTTTCATCAATTATACTTCATTACATTAAAGTAATTATTTTTTTGCGAAAAATCTGATTTTTACCATTTGTTTATCATATTATCTAGTTATATACCTGCATTTAAGTATTTTTGATTTAATAAACGAATGTAGAATAATTTTCTATACATTTATTTTGGAGTTCGGACGCATAAAAATCGAGTGTTGAACAAAATGATGTTTTTTAACATCGAACATTTACTTCTGTAACAGTGTATTGTAGACCACAGTTGTTGAATACAAATTGATAAACAGAAGGAGTGGACAAAATAATAAAGTGGTATGGTGCCTAGATGCTGAATAAGTCTGCCCTAGGAGATGAATTTCAATTATATTTTATTTTTTTGCCTTTTCTAAGACTTGTGATATATCATTTGGTATTGATGCTTAAACTTTTTAGTTTAGTGGCCATGTATAATGAATAATGATATTGCAAAATACGAGTAACTTAATTACCTACAATATATCAGTTTGGTAGCCATTGATAAATTGTTGAAAAAATTAAAACTATATAAGTTATATTTTCCATCAAAAATCATTGGTTTAATGTTTATTGTACTTATATAATTATGTGTTGTACTGTTGTAACAAATAAAAGAACGACGTAGACCACTAGACAAAGCGAAGTCTGCTAAGTATAAATATCGAGGGGAAAGTAATCGAGGTTGCAGGTTTTATACCCGTCGGCAGGGCGAAAACGATAAAACAATCATTCAAAAGAGTTACTTTGAAAACAGTTGTGGCGCCAGGATTTTTAATGTGGGGGCAAGTCATTTGTACTGTATGGCCAATTCAGAGATTCTAAAATAGTAGTAATAAGACCACTGTTATGGTACCTATTGAATATTATATCGTACGTTTAAGTATTTTTTAATTAATCAATTCTTTATATTTATGGTATTTAAAGTAATACGATTAAACAATGATGTTTACTGCATTAAAAAAATTTGATTTCCACATATTAAAATCAAAATTACAGAGTTTTTTAGAGTAGGCCCTTGGTGCATTTACCGATTGAAGATAATATTTTTAGGTTTACCTATCTACTTAGGTATAATGTTTCATGTCTGTATGCATATGGTCGCTGGTGGTTTTCAGATGGTACAAATAATTTCATATTTAATTTTCAATGCAATACTAAAATATTAACTATCAACGACGTATATTATAATGTTATATAATATATGTAGACTTAAGCTATAATCAACGTTCTGAAAACAAAACCCCAGAACACCACTTCCCTTGCAGAGTACCTACGCCACTAAATATATATTATATACCTCTGTCGCGTAAGTATCTACCTAGGTACCTCATTATAATACTATTGCGTAGGTAAAAGCCGTAACACTTAGATTCACCCCTACCCATCGTTGTATATATTGGAATCCAAAAACGGCCAACGACTTCTTCAAATCTGCAATAATAACAATATTCCCTTTGATATTTGCGTGAAATTTTCGCCTAGGTCAAGTCATGCCTTCCGAAGAAATGAAAATTTAATATTAGAATAAACATCCATAGTTCCATACATTGTAATAATATTTTGAAGTTCTGGGCCAATGGTGTCATCCGAGGCGAGTGTAAAAAACGAAATGTTGCTTGTACTTCAGAAGTAGTGTTATATATTATTTTATTACATAGTTAGATGGTGGACAACGATATTAAAACGGCATATTTTTTCAGGCGTGATGTTATCGTCGTTTGACGTTGTACTTCAGTTGTAGGTGTGTATAAGTAATAAGTATATATAGTGCCGCGACACAGAGTAATTGCAATTGCACCATCTTTATTAATATACAGGGTGAAACTTGGGTGGTTCTCAAATTACCGGATTCACCGATTTCTCAATCGGCCAATGTCTTAGAAATTAGTAAAAAATATATTTTTTTTTAATTTCGAGAACGAATACGCTTACGTGATCATAGCAAAGCTTAAAATAGCGTGTTAATATAAGTATAAATCCTTAATAAGTAGTTAATTAGAAATACAGTAACTCTTAAGATGTTGCCAGTTTCAGGATAAAGAAAAATGATCCTGTATATTATATTATACACGCGATACCTAATGTCTTCCGGAGTGCGCGTTTTAAGATGTTTCGACTTTCGAGTGATGTTCTTCTTTTATTCTGCAGGCAGCAATGTCGCGTGTCATATATACCGCCTCGAAAGTTTCCGTTTGTAATTTCATGCGTGAAAAGAAAGCACGAACCTTTTACCGGCGTCGCCACCGCCACCACCACAATCGGGCTCGTCGTCGTAATGGAAGTGTTTAAACGACGACGAAGTAAGTACTCATACAGTGTGTGGGACGTGGGTGTATGTGTATACGTAATAACTAATAGTATCTGATACTTAATAGTATAGTAAAAAATAATAACATTTTATAATACACGTATTAATATGCGGTTTTATTGTATGCTATTTACTTATTTACAATTGATCACGTTCTCAAGTAGGTAACACTAAATTACTCGACTGAATAAAATTTTTAGCTCCCCAGAACGTTCACTCGAAATTAGACTGTTATTTTTATAATTATATTTATAGCAATATGTATGCTTATTTGTATAAATAATTTTCATAAATAATGATAATGATGATTAGTATTTACCTATTTAAAATAATTTTTAAAACTTTAAACTATAGTCCTCAATTTTTGAAATTATTAATCAAATAAAGTTAAATTAATAAAAAAATATATGTATAATGTATATTATATACACGAGGAACAAAGAATAAACATCAATAATTTGATTAAAAATTCTTAAAATAATGTAAATAAAAAATAAATAAATTGGAAGACACAAAATAAATACTGACAATAATTCGTTATTGTCTATAGTTGTTTTGGGTATAATTATGATTGATTCTAATGAAGGACATTGTACATCCATTTTTCATTGAGGTTATTTTAGTTATTAGCTATCAATAAAGCTTACCACGTTTATAAAATGTAATCCCTGACATTTCTTATATATTACATTAAAAAGCCAAATATATTATATATAATTAATAATAGGTATACCGATCTATTTTTAATGAGGATCTTTGGTCATTATAACTGTCAACATTTCTACATATTTTTTATTAATTCTACGCTTTCAACTAAGATTATATAAGCCTACTTCTATAAATATTATACCTATTTAAAACGAAGTTGCTTGTGGATTACTGGGTTATGTACTTATTATATGGGTACTTAATTAATACTAATACAACATTACTGTTATGTACAACAGTAGTACTATTGTAATATTATATTATTATTAAATAAACATTATAGATAGTGAGGTACATCAAATATGTATCATAATATTCATAATATTTGGATAAAGTTGTGAAGCGAGCAGCGCACACAAACGCATATTATGTTTTGTTGTACAGGTCTATGGAAGGAAAATGAAAAACAAAAAATGATTAAATAGGTACCGAGACTAGTAATAAAAAATAAAAATAAATAATAACGACTGTTATTACTTATTGCAAACGTTGCAACGTAGTGAATTTACTTTTTTTTTTTTGTTTTTGTTATCAACTTCATTATATTATATAGGTAGGTACAGCTAAAATGTATGTTTGTAGATATATTATTGTTATATTTTCGATTGCTTTGAATTCTCGAAAATAGCTACCTACGTATACATGTGTATATTATAATAATATGATGATGTATCAACGTCGAAGATCAATCGATCGACATTCTGTATGCGAATATAGTGAATAAAATTGTACTGTTATACCTACCTATTGCCGTCGAAGCGCGGGTCCCAACGGTGGTGTTTTTCACCGTCAATAACTTACTTTCCTATACTCGTTTTCTTTCTCGGAAAGCTCATTTTTGCAAATCATATTACTGCGTCATAGTATTATAGAAGTCCCATTTATTAACTTTCCTTTTTGTTCGGCGAATTATAATTTGTGTCAATACAAACTAAAGTACAACAATTAATATTATTTGTTATTAAAATTTAATAGTTGTTTTAATTAATTGCATTTCAATAAATTGTCATGCAAACTTTTTAAATACAGCCTGCGCTTTCATTATACCGATATTACAAGTTGAATTTAATGAGTTATTATCGTTAGAAATAAAAAAAAGCAAATCTCCAAAAATAATGTGTATGATGTTGTATGGTCTCTGAGAACATGACTTATACAAGTGATAGATTAAAATAATATATGTGATATGTTTAAAAAAAATTAGTTCAATATAAATTAACCATTTAAAATATATTATTTTCATATTGAAATAGAAGCTGTAGGTACATGTCGTTTCCGTTCAGAATCATTATTCGTATGCAATAATTTATCTCATTGAATTTAAATTTAACACGCCCATTATAATAGTGCAGATCTACACTGAGGACCCATACTCCAGGAGTATCACTCCTGTCTCCTACTAATGACGTGTAGGTATACACTAAACACTATCAAAAGTCAAAACATGAGTACATGACTATTAAACTGTATCAAAGATCAACTTTCCTATTTAAAACAAAAAATTATTTCTGAGAGGATTATTAGAAGATTTGATGAATTATGTTTCAAATTTGAGTCTACCAATAGCCCCAGGAGCAGCCGGACAACTGATTGACTCTGAATCTTTGAGGAAAACTAATTAATTTAAGCATGTAAATAGCACTAATTAGTTCATTATTTTATTCAGTTTGACAATTAATGGTAGGTACCTACCTACGTATCTAAGTATTATTATTTCATGCTCGGATAAATACAATTAAAATTTTGCAAATTATAATATTACGCACATTATTTTAATACTATACATAACCCAAGTGAACTCTGCAAGCTTGAAGTGTTTGTGTAAGCAATTATAATTTATAACTATATAATATATTATTGTTATTATGATTATCAGAGCACCGTCACGATATACGATTGTAATATAATAATATTGTCCTCCGCTTCACCACAGCACTGTACATATCTCTACAAAGCTGAATAATATGGGCCAGTAGCCCATAAACTACTTGTCAGCTGTCGCCGACCGGCACTCACTACACACTCACTGTTATAATTCATATAAATATATTATTTTGTCAATGTTCATTTTGTATAGGTGTATAGGTGTCGATATTAATATTATTCCCATCGTTCGTTCGTGAATTCGGCTCTAATAAGTAATAGCCCCTTTTATAATGTATGCAATAAATAAATACCCGTGCCCTTCGTAGCTGCTCTAATTATTGCCAGTAATATCAGTTGTTCTTTATGTGTTTATATTTTATAGTAATTAGTACCTCCTCTCATCCTATGAGTAACGACTGTAAAATGAAATAGTGAAAGTGTATATGATTATTTAACTATTATATAGGTAATTTTAGTTTGTCTTGTTACCGGTTTTACAATATATTTTATTGGGTGGAACGAATTGTAGCTCTACTATCAGACAGTTCGATGCAATTTATTATTAATTAAATACTCATCTACACAATGTCTGATGAAGACGGGCTTACACAAGAATTTTGTTTCGCCATAAGTACTTAAATCGTATTTTTTGTATATTTATATATAGTTAGTAATTGGATATAGAACATAAAATAGTTATAATATTATGATTGGATTTAATTAATACGTGGTCCACTGGAAATTTAACAAGTTGAAAATTTAAAAAAAAAATATAAATATAATGTTATAATATATATTTATCTGATTTATAATAGGTATGCCTAGAAGACGTCGACGAGATTTTAGTACAATTCACCAATAAATTTTACCCAAAAATGATAGGTATTAGACATTAGTCTTTAAGTCTCGCCTAAAATAACATAATGAGATAGTTCTAGAAGACACTAAATATTATTGACTAGGTAGTTACTTATTTCTCCGCCTCACTTTTGCCCACGAACACATTTAATAATTGATATTGTAGGTATATATTGATGGGCCTGAATATTGCAAATATTATTGTTGAGCCTCGAGGGCTAAGGTTCTTATTTTAATATCATTAAGTTTATTTGTGAATTATGTATTGTTACTATTGTATCATGCATAAACATAAACATAATCAATATTAAAGATATTAACTAGGTTAAGTAAACATGTATGCAATGTGTAATACTATTTAGTATTAAATTTTAGCCAGTGAGTTTTAGCAGATGTAGTTAAATATAAACTAGGTTAAGTGATAATATATAAGTGCTAGGGCTAGACAAATGTGGCCTGTGGGGTCAGTCGTCAGTGGTAGTGATCGTGTGACTCGATTACCTCCTGCAGACACCAGTGTTAATTAAATGTGCTTAAAATATTATTTGTTCGTTTATTGTGTATTTGTGTACATCGAAGTAATCGACGGAAGCCTACGACATTGTATTGATTATTATTAAATGCAGCAACACATAATAAATGAGTATAAAACCATATTGTATCCCAGTTTATAATGTATTACAAGAGTAGGTTTACACATAAAAACCTGCAGCCGTAGAGTAGATTAGCTCAAGGGCTCTTATATACAACTATAAGATAACTTAAAAATTACAGTAAAATAAAATACAAATATAGAATTAGCTGTAAGTACATAAATACAGTGACATAATGTCTAAAATAGAGTGAAGATTGAAAGAAATATGAAGGGATGAAAAGAGTTAAATCGAATTTGTCGTTCAACCTGCAGAGCATGACAATCAACTAAAATATGAGGGAGGTAGCAGATACACTCATTTGTATGGAATGTACGAAAATAAGGTGAGTCGTTTAGTCCAAGTTCAAAAGAGTGACTATTGGTAGTTTTTATAAAAACAAAATTGGAAATGTTGTATGTTGTTCCGATGTTTGTAAGCCTAAGTCAATACAATGTGCGACTTTATGCGAAGTGACGTCCTCTTAGAATCTAAATCAAAATGTACCATCTGGGAGTGCATTATAATATATTAATACAAGCGACCTTTTACTCCGTGCGTTCCAATACGTTGCGACCGTGATATAAATATTTTATATTATGAGTGTATTTATGCTACTATAATAGTAGTGTAGTAGTAGTATGTAAGATATGAACTAAATACATTGTTCACACTAATATTACAATAATATATTTAATTGGGGGGGGGGGGNGGGGCGTCTGCAGCACTGTTCGAGATTGCTCGGCTGATAATAATAATTCAGAGGTACATGGGAGGAATTGTATACCTATGCATGGTGTAATGTAGAACAAAATAGGCATTTTTTTATAATAGTAATATAATCTATTGAAATGAAATCTATATGGTATTTTTGGTACCTGCCTGTGTAGGTAAATACAATAAGTGTTACTATGAGTGTTACTGTGTAACACTAAGTTATTGTCATACACAATTCACAATTCACAAAATATTATAATGATAATCATATGTATTATTAATATAAGAACCTATTAGCCTTATAGATGCTTTGTATTAATAATACGAAGTCCTCTCAGTCTCTTAGCACAATATAATATGGAACCTATAATAATAAAATACCTATTTATAAAATCGGCAGCATAATTTGGGCACTCGGAAGTCGCAACAAAGTCGGTGGCGTACAGCCTTCTTCAAAGAACATACATACACAATAGTAATTAATTATAAATAAACAATTGTCACACTTGTGAATACAAATTAATTAATAAATTGTGCGACTATTCGAGCTCAAATATGCACGTCTTTGATTAAATGATTATCACAGGCGTAGGAGAAGATGCAGATGTAGGAGCTATTGTATATAATTACCATTAAATATAATTTATGAACATAAATAAAGAACAGATATAAATATATAATTGTAGTCAATTATAGCCATTACGTAATATGCACAGGTGTTTATTTATTGCAAACGTTATAATATGAACGGACAATCGGAGTCGCATTCACGATCGAATGATGTGAATAATATTAATATCGACGTTATGCAGACCGAACATTTACAATTAATAATGAAATTAATTATAATTTTTGCGTGAGCACTGGTGTGTACCGTTCGGTGACAATGGTCAAATGGTCAAAATAATGTTGACTCATCTTCCGCTCAATAGAGTGACTCAGTGATATGTATCATGCATGTATTTGAGTAGGCACAGATGAAAATAATATGATAAAAATCACTCTCTGATGTTGATGATAATAATAATAGTAATATATTTTGTAGTTATAAATTATAATTATGAGCACAAACACTCCGGGATCGTGGAATTTGCTGGGTCATTGTATAATTTGCAAATTTGAATTGTATTCATTCGGTTAATAAATAACAATACTAAACTATTTGTCATATAGGTACAGAATAAAATTAATAATAACTTATAAATTGTATTTTTAATTATTTATATAACTTATCTTGAATTCAGTGTTTCACAGTCAGGTTGCTGGAGTTATTGGTATAGTTTGAAACGATACGAAAGTCAAACTGATTTTGAGTTTGCATAATGATTAATTGATAACATTTTTAAAAAGACATCTGGAAATAATTAAAAAAACATGTTAGATTGGACTAAATTATGATAGAGAATTAATGTTTTTTAAAACATTTGGACTAACAAAAGATGAACCAATAGTTTTTTTACGTGATTTATTTTACCTATTTGTTTGTTTTTCGATTGATAAATATATTCAGCTATACCTACATGTAAATAATTCTAAATATTTCTAAATAATTCTAGAAGCCTGAAAGTATTTATTATGTTTGTAAATAGAGTGACATAATGTATTTTGTAATTTGTAATTATAATAATTCAATTGGGAAAATTGCAACATATTTACTATTCCATAGTACTGATTCGACATTGATTTACAAATAATACGCTTAGCGGATTTACAAAATTAAATACATTTACGGAATCTCATCATTCATCCCTCAAGTATATTGTTCTATATTAGTATGATAAAATGGTTAAAAAGTATTTACAATTGTATCTTCTTTTTGTTTTTGTATACTATCGTGACTTAGGGTTGCCCATCCTTGTCTTAAACTTACGCAAAAGACACTCTTCCGCATTAATTAGCGTTAACATAACAAAACGCTGAAGTCAAAATGCATTACATAAAAACAAATGGGGTAACTTAAATTTTTTATTTAACAAAAACAAATATAAAGTATGATCAGTGTAATGGTGTTTAATAATTAAATTTAAATTACTCTCGGTTAAATTAAAAACATAACAAAATGAATCTCGTTATCTTCTTAAAGAAGAATAAGGTACCTAAATAAATAACAGATATGCGGAGGTCAGATAACTTTTAATAAAACAGCTAAAATTTATATAATTTATACCTACTTAATTATTTGAGATAATACCTATGTTAATAATAATTATCTTTTAATTAAAGGCCTCATGAAAAAATAACTCCAAAATAAATTATAATAGCTGGTATAGGTACGTTTTTTTAATTGCATAAATTATAGATCTACCTATCTCTTTAGTGGTTAATGGTTATTACTTATTAGTTATTACTTACTAATTTATACATTTGTCAAGAAATATATTATATCCATAATGAAATACACAAAAACACCATAATAATAATTCTACATTTAAAAATAAATTTAACACTAAATATGTGGTTTTGATGAATAACTTTTAGAATGGATAAAAACAAAATAAAACAAACATACAATATATATTTTATACAACATTCATTTGGAAAAGGATATTGATTCAAAACATAAAACTAAATTTAAACAACGGAATTTAAAATAGTGAAAGCATGAGATATTTACCTATCAATTCACAAAGACAAATTCGATTTTGTTCATCTGTCTTCTATTTACTTCAAAATGAAATTGCGTATCTACTTGCCATTATGTTGACTGTAGAAATATTAGCGTAGCTGATTAAACAGGTCCTCAATACTATATAGTGCTTAAACACTTTAAACACGAATACACGATGGATATTTTTTTAAAAACGCGATTAAAAAAAAACAACATTGATTGACCAAGTAATAAAGTGTATTACCTAATTCCCTAGGACTTAACATTATGACAAGGCACAGTAGACCCTACATTAAACTCCTTTGGGTATAAATGAATACAACTTTTGGATACACCATATGTCTATATATCTCTAGAAAAATAACGTTTGAGTATACGTTTGAGCACACCCAATTTTTAAATAATATAATGAAATAATATTTTGTTTTATTAACTGTTTATTTTTATAGCTTGTTAGTGTTATCCAGGACCAGAAAACACCACAAGGAGGCTGGTTAAAAAAGAAAAAAATATTTTACGTAGTTATGTTTAATCACTTGTCATAGTTTTAAAATTATTATTTATTTTGATATATGATGTTTATATATTTTTATATATTCTTTACTTCGAGTTCGGTGTTTGGTACATTGTTATTTGTTATAGTACACATATAGGTTATCTAAATCAGTAATATATAATTAAATCGTTTAATATTTTACCAGTAAAATCGGATGGAAAAATGTCTAAAAACTAATGATTAAAAGAGTTAGTGTATTAATTGTGCGGAGTAACAGTCCGTAATATCTACTGTTCTAAAATAATAACTAATAAGTAATAGTAAATAAAATAATAATTCGTTTTTTAATGAATAGTTTTCGACATAACGATATATTACAAATCAGTAATCGCCATTCGCCATAGTTATGATTGAACATGCTTCATTACTTTAGAGAGTATTAATGACGGACGATATAAAATATATAATTATGATACCATGGTCCATCGTCCATCGCAACTATAAATCCCCGGCGGTCCGTTCAGCCATTTATAATACACATACATTAAATATATAATATTATACAGTCCACGGGGTCTGCGGAACTGCTGTAAGGGATAAATATTAATGTCATGTGTGCAAGGGGGAGGGGGAGGGGGTGCCCAATTTTTTGTGGAAAAAATTAATAAAACATTATCTATTATATTACCTACAGAGTTATTTAGATTTTAGATATCTTTGTCGTACATTGCTGTTATTAATTTTTCAAAACCATTCCGTGTTGTGATTCAAAATACATAGGCAGTGAAATTTATTATTATTTATTTCACCGAGTGAAATATGTTTTTATAGCTGAAATATTTATAAAATTGTACTCTACAATAGGAACTAGGTAGTATAATATTCTGAATATTCTATATATAACGTATCAATGACTAAAATTGTGTCTTATTGAGTAAGATATTTAAATGTTAAATAATTAAAGCAAGTACATGAAATACATCAAAATATTGAAAATAAAACATATTATATAAATTTTAAATGTCTTATGATATAAAATGTTCTTATTATAATTTTGCAACTAATATTTAAAGCTAATTATTATTTAATGTAAAACAAAACACAAATTTAAGTTATTACACGAAATCTAATTTTTGATTGTTAATTTTTGCAAATTTGTTAATAAGCAATAGAATAGAAGCTACAGAAGCTATAGAACCGCTCTATAATTGCAGGTTTAGCCGCATTTCCTTATTAATATGGAATAGCGCTAATCCATATAAGCGTTCTTAGCCCATTCTCGAGCGAGACCACGTTTTCAATTTACAGAATACAAGCATAAATTAAAGCAAATAGCAAATTAATTGACTAAAATGCAATTTAGGTGAGTGTGTCTTAAAAAAATATTGCAAATCGTATTTGTATTTTAATTATAGCAAAAAGAATAAGTCACATCATAAATTTTATTTCCATAATCTATTGTTCTAGTATTTAATGGTTTTATTATAGCGACTAGAAAAAAGGTGAAATTAGGTAATCAATATGTCGTATAGTAAGAGTCGAATGTACCTCGTGTAGGTCCATTATAATGGATGTGTTAAATTTGATTTTAATGCAAACCAAAAAATCAAAAAAAAAAAACATAAATCATTGCAGAATAAATTAAATTTCTCTTCTCAGAATCTAAAACTAATAAAAATAATTTTTCCTAAATATCCCAGAAAATTTCCCTCATCAACTCCTAATCCTCAGACAGGTACACCAGATAATCTAGTGTATATAACATTCTTATTATTCGATTAGGTAGTTAAATACTGATATACTTATCGCTTTATTTTAAATTCAAACATTCCTTTCTTTTTTTAATAAGCATATTGCCCCATTCAATACAACATCATTGTTGTACCAATATCATAATTTATAAGATATTGTATAATACCAATGAGGATGTCGGCACTTTTAACAAAAATTATTTATAATGAACTATATTTTATCAATTGTATAATAGTACGGAATATATACCTACTGCTATGTTATACTATACTATAATATGGTATACTATACTTTCGTTTTGTAAGAGGCTGTTTTTTTTAGATATTTTGTATATAGAATTATGTTTTATTTTATAGTTTTAGGTTTCCATTCGATGCATAATATAGGGAAGAATATCCCTCGTGGGCGTATGCCTAACTATAAACGGTGTCCGTGAATCATTTTGGCTCCGACTGCCAAGGATATTTTTGCGCCCATAAAGAGGGATAGATTTGCCCACCCACCACCCACCCCACCCGGTGGTCCGCAGACACGTTCCGGTAAATCGTTTATAACTCCAACTCGAAGACCTCTCATATCACACGTGTCACGGGGCATTTACGAGTCGTCGTCGACGGCCACGGCGGTGCACCTGAAACTGTGCAAGTAAGTGCGTAACATTTTTCGGGCGCCCAGGGACAACTATATTATAATACGGTGCACATGCTGCAGCTATCCCTCGGCGGCTACGATGTGGCCTATATACAAAACGCGTCACGGCCAGAAGTGAAAATCCGAAATAAAATGTTTTCAGAGGTGCTTGTTTGGATAATAATATATAAAACAAAACATTTCCAGCTGACTGACTGTAGACATTAATAGAATTTCAATAGCATCACTTATATGAATAATACCATAATCTATATATACTTGCCCAACTAAATAATAAACGGTAAGGTTATAATATTACTTAATGTATGTGTAATTCAGGTACTCGCATAATATGCCTACCATGTATTTTAGTAAATTCATCATCTTAAATTGTTTTAAATTCATTGAAATAATCACATTCAATAGTATTAACAATTAGTATAATAAAAATCAACGTAGGAACGTTGAACGTGTATTTTTATAATGTTAAATTTAACTGGGATTTTAGGTATAATCTGCAGGATCGAGGATCGAGGATACGTTTAAAAATATTTGTTAGATTATGTATGTACTTATACCTACTGTACCTATATATTTTTTGTTGATGTTCCATTTGGGTATTATATTCAAATACAGCATTGATATTTAATTCATATATTCATTCAATATCCGTTGAGGATAAGCTGATTTTTTGTATATTTTCTGAATTTTCTGACTGAAATTGTATTATATTCATGACATCCTATTTAGGCAGGTACATATATACTCAGTGCACGCTTTCGACGTGACTTTTGCCTTTTTTCGTAAGCATTAAATCTATTTTTCTGGTTTATCTATACCTACTGACTATTTATGTATAGTTAGTAGTCATAATTTTTTTTTATGTATATTTATTTGTAATAATAAAATTACAGCCACTCGTGATATTATTATGAATAAGGCTATTTAGGTCTAGTGTTTATGATGACTCGGTGTAGAGATTATCATTGACAAAAGTAAACAATTACCTCATGTTAAATTCATATTCTATTATGCAAAACTAGATGTAAAATTGAACTTTTAAAATACTTTCCAATCAAAACTTAAATAGAAACTAACTACTTGGTTATTCAATTAAACGATTTTTGCTAATGACAATAACTAAATAATAGTCAAATATGAAAGCAATATTATGTGTTTCAGAACTATAAATGAACTGATTTAAAATATTTTGTCGTAATTAAAAATGTTACCAAACAATTACATGTGCATCAAACGTGAAAGTAATTTAGTAATAACTTGAACGAAATAATGTTTAACACCCGGGTAGGCGCATTCGAATGTTCACAACGTGTTAGAACAGTAACCACGCGGTCAACTAAATAGGATAATTAACAAACTTTAAGCTCTACTTAGCGATTTACGAAACAAGAACAACGCAACATACGACAGCACACCAAACTCGATTTAAAAAAGTAATAGTATCAGGAAAATACAACGAATAATAAAAAGACAAAAATATGCTGGCTGTTTATTAATCTTATAAAAAATGTTAAATTAAGTAAGTAGTATGTGTTTGTTCCACCTGGTTTCATTTTAATTTCTTACCTCGGTAACCACTCTGTCTGGTAATACTCCACTCAAACAATCAGCAAATACCTACCTACCAACATTCCAGAGAAATCAAAACTTTTAAATTTTTTTATACAAATTGAAATAATCTTTCAAGTTATATTAAAACACACAGTTTAGTGGATAAAAAAAATAAATTTCAGTTTAATACATAAAAAAATCAAAAGTTTTGTGCTTTGGTAGTCGGTAAATATTTTTGTGTGCAGAGTGATAAATTGACTGCCAGATATTGTAATTTTTTCTGTATGTTATACGAAGTAATTTTTTTAGCATATTTTTGCTCACCACACACGGCGTGGTTACCGCGCGAGGGAGTGAAAATGGGGCCAAAAGGAACAAATACTGAAATACATAATACTATATTAAACTACTTACTTAGGTATCTATGCTATAATCGAGTCTGCTCTCATATTGCCAGACGTCTGCATATACCCGTCGCTGTCGTGGGAATAATAAATTTGCCACTCCATGGTATGAAAAATGCTAGGTACTCGGTTCCAGAGAACAATGTTCAAGTCTTCTTTGACACCGTAACGAATATTAAAATAGGTTTGATATTATGCAGACATGTTGTACGGGGTTTTGTCTGATTATATTATTATAATTTAACAAGTCGATGAACTGTGGTCGTGGTCAGTGTCGGTGAGGTGATAGTTTTGTTTTCTCGTATGGACGTTTGAGTTGTAAAGTAACAGTTTGTTGTTGTTGTGTCGTTACGATAATAATCGGGTCCGGGAGATTTTAAAATTTAACAGTATTATAATATATTATTACTCTGATATAAACCATTAGAATGAACCAAAAACATCTGTCTTGTACTAGAAGAATACTAAATTATATTACCTAGCACTTGGCAGAATAAAGTATTGCATATGGAAATCAATATCCGGAAAATACCTCCCCATGGTCTAATATCTCAACTATTGATAATATTATACTATTGACCCACTATTAAAAGAAGTGAATATGGGTATCCCGAATTTATTATTTTGATCGGGATAAGATTATAATTATATTGTTAGACTTTTTGATTTTTAGCCAAAAAGAACAAAAAAAAATATATTTATATATATAAACACTATATTATTCTTTAATTATATAATATTATTTTGTAGGTGAAGTAATGTTAGTGGACGCTTCACTCTAGCCATTAAGCCTATTGTACATTTTGTAAAAATATATTACATTACTCGTTGTATTTTTTATTATACAGACTATAAATATTCTATTTCCTTAATCATAGATTATTATTACTATGACAGAACGACTAAAATTTTAATTTCATTGACAATTTAACGATGGTAAGACGCAAAGCCATGTCTCAGCAATGGTCGTTGTTCACCGTTTCGGTGGTGACTAAAGTCATTATAAGTACAGCCTATAGTAACCGACGCATAGAAAATACTATAAAGGTGCACTCCCGGAAACAATATTATTATTGTTGTACAGAAAGTCGTGTAGGACACATCGCAAGTGTAAGTTATCATTACTACGGAGCACGACAGTGATCGTGTTTCCGGAGAGTTTCGTATCGCGTGTTACGCAGTGCTCGCTCACTAACTACCTAATTATTAATGATAGCTATATAATTGTCTCCCCGATTCCCTATATAGGTCGCATTTAATATTTATACATTTGTGTGTTCATTAAAGAACGTACTTTCAATCATAAATTAAATTATATTATTAGAGTTATTACCTTCGTCTTAGTTTTGCAATAAAATAATACAGGTATCTATATAAATGCATTTATTATAATATAGCTGTAAACGGTAATACAATTATTTCTTAATGTATTCGTTAATCACGTGGGTACTTACTTATTTAAAGTTAACCTAGGCTACCTATAGAATATAGTTTTTTAATTGGTGCCAAAAATAGATTTGCACAAAGACAAATAAAATAAAATTCATTCTGCCATTATACCAGAAAAAAGTTGTATTGATTTTATATAATATAATAAACATTAATCATATTATGTACGTACTTACAAAATCATACTACTCCGTGATAAAAAAAAACTCGAACAAAAGGAAAATAAACATTGAAAAAGCAATTATAGGATTAGGGGGAAAGTGAATTTTTATGAAAAACAATAACAACCGTAACAACAATAACAATTACCTAAGAAATAAGAGTTATTAAATAACTCTCAACATATATATTACCTTTATATACTTGTAAATTGAAATTAATAATATTCTATAATAGTTTATTTTGGGTGTCTACTTTTTAAAACAAGAACAATTTCCCATAAATATTAAAATGGTTGTTTGTCTATAGCGCCTATAGGTATCTACTCACAAACTAAGTATATTTTACATATTTTACGTTCAACTATATAGTCGTGATAATACACATTTTATTTTCTTCGTTGTCCTGACAGTTGTATCTTAAACAATTATTTACAAAACGAATGAAATACGAAACATGGGGTGTGAACAAATCGTTATTCGGAATATATACAGCTTATAAATTCTGCATCTCGAGTCTATGAAATTTTTTTTTCCCATCTCTTCTGACTAATGATATTAACGCGGCGTAGAGATGTTATAACAATTCATAATAATAATATCATAAGCAGCACTCACGTAGGTGTGGCGGTGTTCGGCTTGTTATTACGATGATTGGTTATAATATTTTTAGTGGGGTTTTTTTTTATCATTTTCGTAAAATCACCTCAAGTCCCTGCGGTCGGCCTGTGTATCCCTTCGCGTCCCAGATTAGATTGAAAGCGATGTCCCGTTGAATATTTCATCTCGGAGTTAAAATGTTATAGCAACGCAGCCTTTGTTTTACACGCTTCTTGGCCCGTAAATTGCGTTCTATATTCTCTGTCAGAATTCTATCTGTCTCTCTGCCTCTGCCTCTGTCTATGTCTCGTATCTATCTCCATCTCCCCCCTCTCTCTATCGCTCCATCTTCCTCTCTCCTCTCTCTCTGTCTGCTGATTTCTCTTTCTCACTCGTTTTCCAAGTGCGGCCACACCACTGCACACGCCATTATTGCGTTGTTGTTATATCATATATTTCGGTTACGCTTGCGTTCTGCAGGTGCAGGTATTACCAATTTTCGCGGACTGCCTCGGAAATGGGTTGTATTCACGTATCATCGCTGTGTATAGCCATAATATTATAGCACGCATTCGAGAAATCTGCGTGAATATTCGGTACCACCACGTTGTTACACCTACGAGAAAAGTTTGAGCTTAAATTGTTCGACGAACGCTCGCGTGCATTTTTATGCGTTCGTTTATCCGTTTCTATCTATCCGATTGGAGTTTTCACCTGTTTCAGCTATTAAGCGGAGTCTTTGCACCTGCAGCATAAAGAAACTCATCGTAGTCGAAAAATCACTAGTCTAATTTCCACCGAAACCGAGACGATTATCTATCGTTTTTTGCTCCAGTATGCACTTCTTCGGAGTTCCATAATTGACTAATTGAGTAATGTCTAAATTATTGTCAAGTCCTTCTCTTTGGGATTACAATAAGATAATAGGTTCAGTCTAGGGATATAATATAGGTAATACCTAATATTACATATTATTATTATTTCTTTACAACCGGCTTGAACACACATTCGTTCGTCTAAATTATATTTTTGTCGAACTTATTGCGACTAGCCATACATGTATGCAACACAGAGTAATTATTGGGTAATTTTTTAAAGTAAAATTTATTTTAATTGGAAATTTAACGTGTTACTTTTTTTTATAAGAGTGCATTATTTGTATAATTCTCAATTTTTGAATTAAGTTGTAAGAATTTTTCAAAATATTCGAGTGACATTATATATAGATCAGGGGTCTTCAACCCTTTTATGCAGCAGGCCACGTATTATTTTTTAATAATCTTGCGGGCTGAATTCCTTGTAAAAACATGTATTTTATATAAAATTTCAGTTTTATTATTACAATTTTTATGATTACATTTAAAATTACAAATTATTATTATTAAAACATATGTAGTGATTACAAATTACCTATTATTATTATTATTAAAACATATTCCCGATAGCGATGGCTTAGCCGTTATAATTTTATTGAAATAGAAAATATACATGCTAAATTTCAAATGTGATCGTGGGCCGCATATTATGAAATATTATGCCGCGGGTTGGAGACCCCTAATATAGATGATAATAATATCTATTTGATATTGGATAAGTGGTAGATGGTTGGGCGAATGGGTGGATTTTAGGTTGCTTATTTATATTATTTTATTATAAAATATCAGCATTCCATCCTTTAATAGTCAGGAGTCTGGACGCATTATTAGGGAACTATTTTCATATATACACTATAATATGCCATTTAAGTAGGTAGGTACCTAAGGATATTGGTATATTATGGTTATAAGGCGTCCATTTTTTTGCCATCATCAGTCCATTTTTTCTCATCATAATATTGTGTACTCGTAAGTCCTTGCAGTGTATTTTTATTCGTTTTTACATGATGAAAATATTAATTTGGTTTTTATTTAATATTAATATGTTGTGATTTGAGATAGGCATACGTATGTTGTCGTGATACGAATTCCAAAAATTAGCTAACAATTTATAGATTAGGTACAATGTATTAGATTCTTATGAATTATGCATCAAATGATGGAACCGATAAACTGACCTTAACAACATCGGTTCAAGTGGGGGGGCTTTGTGGAAAAGCTTCTATAGCACCTCCCCAGTTTCTTGTGTGTGGGATAAAAATAAACAATACAACTTCGTACAAATTCAATCTAAAATAATAGAAAAAAATTTTTTTTTGAAATTCGTATATGCTAAAGTATGTCTACAAGATATGAATATTATAATATTATATCAGTATATCGACTGTTGCATTTATAAGTTATGACATGGTTATTATTAGATATTTAGCCACTTTATAATTGTAAGAGCCTGGATGGCTAAGATCTGTACTTAAAACTCTTAGGAGGATTTATCATCTCAATCACCACTGCCCCCCCCCCGTCTGATTTTCACCTATGCTGACAGTCTACATTTTTCAAAACTTCTCGCTGAGGTTAGGTTATGCGTATTTTGGTATCTTACTGCCTTCGAACTACGATGCCGTGACACCCCTCGTTTAATGTCCAACGCACGCCAGAGCAGAACAGTAACGGATGACCGTTTCCCTTGATTTTTTCTTATTCTACGTCGGTCGTTTATATCCGTTGCTGTTGTGACCTGTGAACCTTACCGTGTATCTGTTGGACGTGTTCTAAAGCTTAATCAAACATCGGTCGACAAATCATCAGGTGCCTTCGTTATTCCCGTGGTACAACTCGACGTTACAGGATTGTACATTCGTTGTTTTATTTTGAAAACAATTCAACCGTATAAGATATCTAGGCAATTCCGAAGGATTAAAACAGCATTTGATTTTTGTAATTTTGGTCAATATAAAATACATAATTTGCAAAATATTTATATAAACAGTTAATATCAATAAATTAATATAAATGCCACGTAAATATGTTAATCCCGAATGATTCCAATTATAATAATGGTGTAGTATTATTATTACTTAGCTACTAGGCCACCTAATTATAAGTATTTAAATTTATAATATATATATAAGTAAATAGAGTGATTATATCGAAAGAATTTAATTAGTCGATTAATTATGATCACATAATAAATAAATGATCAAATTTTCGTTCAGCAGAACACATTTTGTGTTATTTGCTTTAATATTAATTTTAACTGATATATTATGAAACTTGAAATTGAAAACATTATTTGTGTTACTGCTTCAATATTTTATAATATTTAAATATTTAAGCCTGTAAGTTCAATTTTAAACTGTTGTAATATTACTTATTACACACACTACGTATTATAATAGTACATAATATAATATTTTTAAAAATCAACCAAATTACAAAAAATATTGAACAAATGTATAATAATAATATTATTAATCGTATGTTTAAAAATGCATTGTTTTACATTATATTATTAAAGCTTAAATACAAAAATTTTCTCTCTACTCTAGCAGTAAACAAAATTTACTATTGATCACAAAATTAAGATATGAATATTTTTATCTGCAATATTATTTAATAGCCATTCGGGTTTGTTTGTCCGTAAAAAATCGTGGTTTGACTGTATTATTTTCCTCGTTATTATTTTTTTTTATAGGATATTGTGTATGACTTTGAGATTTGAATAGCATTAAAATTGTTATCTTATTTTTAAATTTTACCTCAGCTTTTAAAGCGTTTAATATAGGTATGAAGTATAAATTTTAGAATGGACTATTTTACACACCCGTCGACTGTCATCTATAATATTAATTATTATGAAGGTATAGACGTTTGAATAAGTAAAAATACTAAAATTTGTACATGAATATTGAAGAAGTCTCTCTGATCTTGAGTGTACTTCGTTATGGAGTAGGTCACCGTACTGCATGTGTTAAATTCTTTGAATTTAGTGATAAATCATTATATACGATGGAAAACGATTTTGAGCATAGACCGTCTCTGTGAGCATCAGTTTTTAACGACATTTTATTAAAATATGTATTATTTAAATCACTATTAGTTATTTATTTTTATATCACTAATATTAATGTAGGTTAAATTAATTATGATTTAAAACAGAGTTTTTCGTCCCAATTATTTTTAAAAGTACTAGGAATTTTTACTTTGACCCCTCAAAGTAGCAATTAGATCTAATTCGCTATACCACAAACAACATGCGAAGTTGAATATCTATACATTTTTTCTAATATAATAAGTTCCAAAAGACAAAAAAAACGTATTATCATTGTAAAACCAATAGGAAATAGATACGCAATCGTCTCTTTAGGAATTTAAAAAAATTGAACTCGCCTTAAAATCCAATATGATTATATAGCCTGGTTAGGGCATCTTATAATATATTTAACATTAAAAAACGGTGGTTTAATAAAAAACCATAATTTATGTTAGATAGTTTTGTGCGTTGATTAATGAACCGTCGTATTTTAAATTTAATGCTCTTACTGTAGGGTAGTTTTGAACACGTGTGTTCAAATACTTAAGTTTCAAATGAGCATCTTTATATTTACACTGTAAAATATTATTGTTGTCATTATTTCGCTAACGAGGTTAATACGTTTTTGTACCGTTGTGTAATATTTCAGATAAGAATCCAAGTGTATCGTTAACATTCCAATAAATATTTTGGGATAAAATCGAATTTCCTTTTTGAAATGTTTTCATTGCTATATGCCCAGCAGTTTTTACCGAATGATAAAATTGAAGTTTACTCTGCACCACATGCATACTGATTACCTCGTGGTAGGTACTATAGTGTACTTTATTTCTTCTATACAAATTCAACAAAAGGGAAATTCTATGAAAAATGAAAATCTCATTACAACAATAACAGAAATCGGTGACCCCATACTGGTACATTTTGGCTAGCGTATAATTAATTTTGACGCCATGTGGTATTTTAAAAGATGTACAATTATAATTAGAACTATTGATTATAATGTATTATTATTGAATGTTACTAGTTTCAATATTTAATTATATTTTATAGCACTGTTAAATATACCATAATAACATAATAATTATATGGGTTAAACATAGATACAGCATATTTTTTATCAGGGCCGTCATTATACTGTAATGACATTTGTTTATTGTGTATTTTAGAATGTAGACCTTTCTTTTTGCCGTTCTATGGTTCAATGGTTGGTATGTGATATGGAAAATATTGTCATTTGTGTGAAAATTATAATATCATATTGTTACCTATGTATACTGGGCTTTTCACTGAGCATGTTTACACCCTCTCCATTTTGCCTTTAGTTATTAATTCTTTCAAATGTTGATGTTTACAATTTTCAAGTATACACAAGGTCCATAATATTATTTTCAATTATTTAGATTTTTTTCATACAATTTAAGGAGTAGTGTAGTGTGGTGATTAAACTTTTTTTTACATAAATATATATTTGGGCTGGATACAGCTTTATTGGTTCTGGTCGATTTTTTGTAAGATTTCTGCAGTCACTTATTAAGAAAACATAATTAGAATTCGTGGATTTCGCTTGGAATAATATCGAGTAGTGTGATAGGGTTTTTTTTCAAATTAGAACCAACTTTTTTCACTGTTTTTTTTTAACTGTTAAGCAGAAGCTTTTTTTTGAAAATGATGATGCTCCTAAATCAAAATTTTAATGATTAGTTTCTGAGTTGTAAAAATAAATGAAATATTTAATCTAGTATTCTGTATTAATAAGTACTAGGACATTTTTACATTTTATAAACGATTTATAGACCAAATAATATCAATTATTTTAATTTTAAAAGTAATCATTGCATGCCCATATCTTCCGAATCGAAATTATCATAGACCCGGCTGTCACCCTTTGTACATTATCATTAATTACTCAAAACTATTCTTTTAAATTTCTATTTATAGATATATACCTATCAACAAATTCAAATAAGTTTTCTGCTCAACAATATACAGAAAAAAGGAGATTATCATTTGAAAAGTAGAAGTTGGTATCGCTACTGTATACTCTTTAAATGTACCCACTTCAGAATTGCTAAATGTAGAATTATTAGAGGAAATCTAGAGGTGATCATGCGTAGGAACATCCCTAAGAAAAAAAAATCTCCAGATTATAATATTACTCACAGCCACATGAAAATGATAAACAAAAATTGTTTAGCAATATTTTATTTTATATTACAATTTACAATATTATGTATAATTCTGTAATTCCTGAAATATAATATTAAGTTTCTTATAATATTTTGACGATAGTGTATTATTATTAGTAGGCGTTCGTAGAAGTTTTACTTTATAAATACAATATATACTAAAAGATAATCAAATAAAAAATAAAAATAATTATCAAACATAGTTTGATGTAGTTACTGGGAGTTAATCATTATTAGACTGTTTCCTAATATTGTGGCCTATTGAATTAAAAAAATCAAGTGAATGTTATACTGTTATAGGAAACTTAATATTTTGTTTTGGTGATTTAATTTTTAATAGTATCGTAATTCGTATTATAAAACAAAATATTATTGTAAATGTTTGATAATTATTTATTATAATACATCATACTAATTTTTTTTTGATGATAAGACCTTTATTATATGTTTATATTTGTAACTAAATATCAATGTGGTAATTACCCTAATTAGAGTTTACAAAATATTTGTTCAACCATTTTCATGTGGCTGTAACTTGAAGTAATATCGCAGTCAGTGATTTTTTTAGCTAGGGCCAGACATTTTTTCTGAGGTTTTTTATTCAGGGATATTTATTTGGCAACTCTATTATTGTGCACGTCTGGTACAGCCGAAATCATTTTTAATTCTTACTTTTACGCGTAATCCAAGCACATACGGACATAACAAGTTGCATAATATTATAGTTATGCTATTGTAATTGAATATAAAGTACAATGTATATTACGCAGATAAACTGTTTGATATTTATTTCTCCAAACTATAATATTATGTACAACACGATTCGATAACCCCTTTAAATTAAGTTTCAATTAATATTCTAGACAACGAACACAATAGCACATTAGATAATAGATGTATAAATATTTAAAGTCGAAAAAGCAGCCATCAATGTGTAAAATAATTTGTTGGTCAGAGCTATATACACTCAGAATAATTTTGACCCTGCATAGTAGATAGCTTATAACTTAATGTTATCGCGTCGCTTAGAAAACGTCCACAGGTTTCCGTCCAATGAACATCGTCGAAAACTTCAATACAATACCTATAGGGCATAGGCATATAGTAGAATATTGTACAATGTATATTTATACGTGAAACCTTGAGGGTAATGTATAGCTACTAAAAGCGGAACACTGCAGGAAACACCGTGTGGGCAGACCGGGCAATTTACATTGCCTACGTTATAATAATAATAATAATAATAAATAATAATATACGACTCCCTTGTATGTGTAGGTATGTTACAATAATATCAATATTATAACGTAGGTACGCATAGATGCCGATTAACTGCAATTGACAGATGATTGAATAAAATACTAGTCGTTTTTAACAATAATATTTAATATGCCTTCGAGAATATTACTATTACTAGTATAATATTGTGTACATTGTACATTATATATTTTTTATTTGTATTATTTTTTCCCGTCATAATAGTAATAATATAATTTATTGGACCGCGGATAAACATCCCCATGGCATGTGTTGTAATCTATAGCGATAATATTATGTAAACAACGGCCAACGAAACGCATATAGACGAGTTAAATAAAACCCCAAACTCTTACTTAAAAAATAAAATGGTTAATGCCATAGTACAAGATCATATTGTGTATAATAATAATTGTTATTAATAGCTACAAATGACGTTAATATAATATAATATTAAATAAAATCACCTATAGGTAAACGAAATATGAAAACATTTATAATAATATGATAATATGTAACTGCGCGTTAAAGTGTTCGAGAGAAGAAGTGTTCTATAATTGTAGTTTCAGGTAAAGATAAAAAATCTGTACCATTCAGCAGAACAAATAATATTATGTAATTGAGAATAGATCAATAACAATGAATATTGAATTCTCATGATATAGCTTTTCAAATTTTTTCAAACAATAATTTAGAATATTAACTTGTGAAGATGTCTTCTTTTGTATTTATTAAATTAGTTTTATGACACTCAGTTCATAGAAATAAAATATTACATATTTGTGTAGAATATAGTTAATAAATATTAATATACAATAGGTACATTCTTGGAAAAGGAAAATGTATATCCTTATTGTTCCTGTCCAATCGCGAACAGTATAATAAAATATGTAATATACACAAGCAATTTAATTTCGCATCTATTGTATTGTTTTAATCGATGTATTCTTAATTTATTAAAATACCTAGGTCCTACAGGTACTACATAATTAAATTTAATAATATCATATACAAGCCGATGGCAGATATACGTGACATAGTGAAACTCGTTAAAATTAATTACAACATTTGCACCATAAAAGTACCTACTCATTTTATCAATGCATTCATGTCGATGTGTGCGTTCAGTAATGACTAACGAAGTCATTTATTCACTAGAAACTCCTTATATATCATATAATTAGCAATTAAAATGGCCAGCTCTTGAACATTTGTACACACATAAAATACAATTAAAATACTAAAATGTCATAAATATAAAACGCTGTTCAAGGGGTTCGATTCTACACTATTTTAAGATACATGATATTGTATTCTATATTTATCTGATCTGTCGACGATGAACAAAAAAAAAACAAATTTAGTCGTACACGATTACTGCATATAATAGATATTAGATACTTGTTGAATATACGTACTATTGAAGTGTATTCCTAAAAGGTATTCAAAAAATTATAAGTAGGTAATTAAAAAGCAATTTCTTGATCGTCTTGACCAAGAGAGCTTTCCGGCGACGGAATTTGTATGCGTAAAATACTAAAATGCATTTGTTTTTTGCTATATTATGAATATTTTATACGATCATTAAATATATTATAAACTGAGTTAAAGGTTAAAGAAAAATCCCCATATAGAATTCAGCATGTAAGTTTTATTTTTAGTACATGGAATTTTCGATTCTTGGTGGTGCAGGGTAATTTATTTTAGGTTTATCGATTCTTAAGAATTCCGATGAAAGCAAAACCTTTCACCGTATTTTAAATATAAAATCAAAAAAAGTATTTAAAATAGGGATGTATACAGTAATTTGTATCTTATACCTACTTAAATACCTCACGAAAGTATGAAATAAAGAAATACAATTGTAACATACATTTATTATTTATACGTGTATCATATGTGAAGGTGCCTTTTATCTTAATATTATTTTATATTATATTCAAACGGAGAATTTTAGACAGCATTATAGAGTACCTATTTCGTAAATTTCGGGTTTTAAAAACTAAGAATATTCTCCACACTCCTTAACGTTATTAGTGTTCTTTTAAAAATAAAATCTACATAAACCAGACATAACTTACTGATGCGTTGAAAAAACCGTAAACACGAGTGCTTTGTTTGTATTCTGTTAATATTATGTTATTTTATTTTTTTTGTCTTAAATTTACGATAAATAAAAAAATGTTTGTTCAACCAGTCGGTACTAAATATCTGTAAATATATATGATTTTTCTATCTAAAATGCAAATGTATCTACAACTATAGAAATTTAAAAAAAATACACAGCAACTTAAATTATTATTTTTAGTTAACTACCGCGGCAATTATTCAAGTCATTCAAACTTTTGTGTACTTTGTGTTTTTTTTTGTTCGTTTTATTATTACAATATTAAAAATAGTATCAAAATATTAAAAAAAAAGTTTGCAAATATGGTGTATGATCGTTTCAACTAAATTTGTTTTCATTCATGTAATGACAGTTGTATAGTATTAAAGTGGTACTATGTGAGAGGTGATAGTTACACTGTCTTGTAATTTTTTTAGTATTTTATACTATTTTAGGTATGAAAATTGTATACTTAAAATAATTGAATATTACGTTTAATATTGTGTTATGCGTAAGACTTTCAGGTCAAGATTTTAATTTTGCAAATAGTGATATTATGATAAAAAACAAAATATTAATTTTATACTAATGAAACCTTCGTGTTTACGGTTGATAAAAAAAAAAAATGTATCTATGTCAAAGGCATTTTGGTGACAAAACTAATGACATTACCGTATAGTTGAATAAAAATAATTAAATTAAAGACGAATAATCAGATGTACGGAGATTATGATTATTTTTTTACTGATAAAAGTGGTTTAGGCTGGTGCGCGCTGAAGTTAATAAAAAATATAGCCTGTAGTGCACTTACGGGGTTAAAATGTGACCAATGTCCAATCATGGTATATCATAATTATTTTCCAGATGGATAAACAATTGCGATTAAAGTAGAGATGAGGTGATTTTTTATTTAATTTTATACATAGTGATATTATATTGTGTTAACTGCATTATGTTTGACTGGCCATTTTCAATAATGTCTGAACTTACGCCATTGACGGTACATTACATTAAAATTACTATACATACATGAATATTATAGACATAATGTATTTATGTACATGTTTATATGATATTCATGTACTTATATGTGTACAATACTGTACATAATACTTTTTTACGCTGTTTGTCCACTCGTTGTCATTTATGTATATTATAGTCGTGTGGTGTGGCTATTACATAATGTAATAATTGTCTCTGTTTACTAAAGGTTTATTAATTTTGGTTTGAGTTCGATGAACAAAATAATGTAAGCACTTTTCCAACGGGTCGTTTTATTCCGGCAATAGGTTTTTTGGATTAAGCTCGCATTGACGCTCTAAAAGAAGGTGCGATGTCGTACAATAAGTGCAGCGTGGACTATACGATATAGTTTAAACACCGTACGCATTGTCGTGCTTCGATCTCATTTAACCGAATATCGGGCACAGTAACTTATTGATATACACTTTACAAACTGCACGGAGGTAATGAAAACCTTGCTTGTTATTAATATTCAATTACGGCGTACAGTAGTTTGTTGCACGAAGGGATATAATGTTGAGGTTGAAATTAAGGTGAATGTCGACCTAATGAACACACGCTCGGTGCTCGGTGTTTATGGTCGGGTTGTATTCTGGAATCGGACTCGACCTAATCTCAAACTTCCGAGGGTAAAGTGTACCTCGGGTTCGGGGTTATTATAATTATATGTCGGTTGGATTATATTTTCTTAGATAAACTTAACAACGATACACAGATAACGAAATAGCTCAAGCCACTAACAAGGTGTTTTATGTTTTGCACAATAATAGATTGTAATTGTGTGTTCGGTTGAGCTTACATAAGTCACGGAGTGATTCGAACGTTTTGTTAATGTTAGAGCCCCCAGGCCACAGGTCACAGCCTCGAGATTCCAGGGAGACGACTTCTTGTACAAACAATATTATTTGTACCTATTTAACAAGTCTTTGTGTACAATGTCGTAGTAAGTATGATGTGAGAAATCGGCTTACGTGTACTATCAAACGGTAGGTAAATCGTTCAGATCAAAATATTCCTAGGAATAAATATCTTTTATCAAAAATACCTCTAGCAAATGCACTCAATGAAAACAATTATTTCTGATACAATTATTATTATTAACCTAACTTTGATCACGATCCAAATATTAAAATAAAAAGATCTATCAAAATAAATTGAACTTTCCAAAAGTTATCTAAGAAATAAGTCACATTGTAACTAAAACTTATTGTACTTATTATAATATTGATGAAAAACCCATCTAATAATCAAAGAATTCGACGTTTCATTTCATTATTTCCGTAACTTTTATTCAACCTGTGTAATAAAATTGTGTGATAATTGAATAAAATTAAGTTTTGTGTGTACAAAATATGTAATGTGTATGTTGTAGCTACACGACAATAACCAGTTTTTTTTTACAAAATATATGTTTTTGATCGGAGATATTTGTTTTCAAAATCTATATTCTTGATTTAATATATTTTGACTGGAGTTATTTTTATGGTTTTTATAAGATACTGGAATTCTATATGATAAATATAACCTAACTAATTCATGTAGAGTAAAAACTGTAGCATGGAAATGTTACTAAGCATGTCGGCTTTAATAAGTCACTAAGATTGCTAAAAATTGTTTTAAAAACATCGAGACCCTAGAAAAAAATTAAAAAAAAACAAAGAATAAATTGTTGACATAATTTTATATTTTACTTATTGTCTTAGAAATTACATGATTATAACATTTTTTCAATTTAATATTTTCAGTTGAATATTTTTTATTTGTTCATTAGGTGCCTAAATAGTAATTATTTTAATACACTGTCGTCCCCATAGAAAGAATTTAATTTAATTTGCAGTTTTTTTTTTTTGAATATGAGCAGAATACGAAACGAACGTGGTGCCAAGCTTATATATTATTATGTGTATAGTGTTTATGTTTACCTATTTTATATTAATTAAAACATTCTTACAATGTGTTTATTACTATTTTTTTTGTGATGGATACCTAAAGGAGTAGTTTGTGATGGGCGTTTTAAATCTTCCCACAGGCGGCATGTTTGTTAACCCGCCGCTGCGGTTATCGTTCAGATTTCTTCCTGGAAAAGGCCCGTAAAAGATTAGTAGGTATGTAAAGCGAATGTTTCCATAATGAAAAGTTGAGGTATGCCTTTTTCATATCCTGTTTGTTTCTATAGGTTGTGGAAAATTAACTTTATCACTGTACAATTTTTAGTGATGTTGTAACCGATTTTTGTACCTATTTTTTATCTTGCTAAATTTTTGTGTAATACTTCAGAATGGTTGGCAATTGGCATTATCATGTTATTCCTTTGTGTGGTAGATTTACACCATTATCCGTTACACCGTTATGGCGTTATATAAAACAACGACCGACGGAGATTGTTTTAGTCATGGACATATTATAGTTATACTACTAGAATAATAATTTATTTGTCCGTGGTTAAAGTTATACTTTAAAATGGTCAGTATACCTACCTTTCTTTGGTTGTTATCCAAAGTTTGGCAAAGAAATCTTGTTGTGTAGATATGTAGTTTAAGATACTCTTGTAAATCAGATTCAGCCGAATTTTCTAAAATATTTGTGGAATTTCAGTACACATTTGATACATCTAGGTAGGTATTAATAACATTATTTATTATTAATATTTTTTTCTGATTTATTTTGAGAACTACTGTGAATTTTAAATTTTGACCTCCCAAATACATCAACTAAAAAATAAATAAAAACAACAACAAAAAATACACATTATTGTGAAATCATTATATTCATTGCTAAGCTCAGAATATAAAATTTATAATCTAATAGTTAATATTATTTATTATTTTATACAAAAATACAATATAGATTAAGTTAGTAAATTTGAATGAAAAAATGCATATTGAAATATTGAACATTTAAAAATGAAAATTGTTTAGCTGTGAATTCATTGAGTGCAACTAGCCAGTGTACAAATTTTATTTGTGGAATAAGAAAGTATTTTCTTTGGGATTCTGAGAAATTTAATTTTTACTAGGATTATATTTTAAGCGCTGTGGCTGTCCCATTTTATACATTGGGTCATACAATATGTGTCCAAGTTCTAGAATAGGTAGGTATATTCCTTTTTGAGTTGGTGAAGGTTTTTTGTTTTCTTTTTCTTTTTCCCAACCACCGGTTTAAATGTTTTAAATAAAACAAACGATCAGCGTTCAATTGGTTACTCCTACATTTTTAAAGTCTTGCAGAATACGAATAATAAACGAATGAAATCTAATAGATATATGTATGTCGTTGTCATGTGTTCTTATATAATAGTACACCAACCTCCGTGCTTATTTATTATGTTTTATATTCGTTTTCATTTCCCTTCTTTATTTTTTTTGACAAAGCTCAACTTTCAAATCATATATAATTACAACACCACATTCTTATAACTCGTGTCCGGACTTGGGGAAGACAGAGGTGGGAGGAATGGTTGAATAACAATAATACGTTCATCATCAATAAATATAATATATTATACTGATTTAAAAGGGGAAATACAACTGCACAAAGCATTCGGGGTTTGCTGTAAACTCAGCTAAGCAAGAACCGCAAACCCAAGTACCACGTGTTCATGAAAATGGGGTACATTGAAAAAGTGAAGTTGTTGAGCATGCGTAAAATACCAGAGTTAAAAAATTGTACGTCATAGGAATTTATGATCCAATACACGATAGTTTAGTCTCATGTCGCACAAACAGAACTTAAAAAAAATATATATAGGGAACTGAGTGATATTCCTAATAGTAACCCTGAGTCATAGAGAGTAACTCGTTTTTGAGGACACTCGGTATAGTTCAAACGGAAAACTTAACAATAATGATATATTAAACCTGCAGTATATCAGACTACCTAAACGATAATATCGTAAAGAAGTGTAGTCAAACTGTTTGAAATAAATCCTCTCATCTAAAATACACCTCGAGGAGGATCCGTAATAATATTATTATTGTTGTTATTATTATTTTAGTCTGGTCATGTGCACGGTGCTTATATCGATGACGATGGACGCAGTTCGATACATTAATATTTTCTCTCTGTGGCGAGTGTTATCGATTTTCTTTATTGTCCCGACATCCGAAGACAACTGTAGAATAAGGTTAATATATTATTTTGTTTACAGTATATATTGTGTAACTATATAGTACATCGGGCATAATGTCATTATCGTTATTAATATCGACTCAATTACAATTTTTGTCTTTTGTTTAATACCTATACAATTTACAATGGCTGGTACTATCAAAGGTTTTTAGGCTTACCCATTTACATCATGTAATATTATTATCATAATAATAAAACGACGTTAAATCGTCAGTTTATAATTGTATTAGAGTATTTTAAATCAATGATTATCTATCACCATACAGGAAATATTTTTGAAGTAAACGTTTTTAATCTTTGTAAATTTTTCCTTTTTTTTTAATAGTCCTAAAATAAAATAAAATTTTTTATGTATGAAACAGAATTTTGTCGTTTTAATTGGATTTTAAGGAAAAAGCAATTCAATTTATGAATTTCATAATAATGTATTTATGCCTTTTCTTTGCAACAAAGATAAATGAATAATACTTTAAATAAATTATGATTATCACTCTGTATACAATTCTAAAAGCATAAACATGTATTAATACTATTAATATGGACACAATGCCACTCGATTTAGCAAAGCGAAATTTGTCTAAAGCCATTAGCTGGTCATTAGGAGACCTCACTAAAAATATTGTTTGGTATCATAATATTTATAAGGTGAGAGCAGCTATTATCTTTCATGGTGCTGAGAGATGTGGCTTAAAAGCAGCTACTGGACACTGCTACCACAGTACCACCTGTGCATTAAGGAGTCATGAAAAATGAGAGTAGTGTAGGACGACACAAAATGTATCAAAACAAGTGCTTCAAGTGCTTTTATTTTACAGCATTTAATAAAGCTTGTATTATGTGCCTACCATTTTATGAATGTTTTTACTACGATATTTTTTTATTGTGTGTGTGATTTTGACAAAAACAATTTTACATTTAATTTTATTTATTTTTAAAAATAACAGCTCATATATAATTTATATATTGAGATTTATTTTTAAATAAATCGGTTTTTCAATTTTTTCTTAAAACATTTTAACTTCTTAATAGTTTGATGTAAGCGCTGAAAATTTAATAATACTCGTTACAGCTTATACATTCATATAAAAGCACTGAAAATTCTCAAAAGTTGTTGGTATATTTATTTTTTAAAAGCATTTAAGGTTGGAATCTAGAGAAAATTTAACAGTTTCTCAAAAATACCGATATTTCATTTGAATCAAGACCTTTTAAAATATGTTGAGTTTAAAATACAGTGGAATTATTCGATTAACAAAAGATTTACCACATATTTTTTACCTATGAATTAATAATTTCAACGTATAAATAATCCATTCCTGCAAAATTATTTTTTCCAACGGCAATAAAAGAAAAACTGACCAAATGCTTTTGAGATTTTGAAAAGTCATTAGTTATGTAAATAAGTAAGGTTATATTCAATTTTCAGGTATAAAAATCAAGAATTGAATTACATAAAAACTTTAAAAAATGAGATGTTTCAAAGTTAGTTACTATTGAGAGGTTATTTTTTTTTTAAATAAGTAATTGTTGTGTAAGACAATATTTCTGATATTTGGCAAAAGTGAATAATGAATCCAATTTATAATTAACAAAATATAGTTCTGACATCTGTAACGAACAATTTATTTTTATCGTTTAGGGGTAATGGGGGTTATTTAGTAAGAGAGGGAAGGTGTACAAATTTGATCAAATTATAATAATAATACACTGATGTACGAATTTTGAGAATATTTTCGATATACTGCAGATGCCTGCTTAACCTATCTAAATATATGGCTTATGAAATTAACATATTTTAATCTAATAACGTCTAAAATTCAATTTTTTAAATGACAATTTATTATAATTTGAAATATTGTTGAATAAAACATAAAATGACTAGCCTACAAGGCTGTGCCTCCAAGTAAACTCTACCAGATATATCTTATAAGATATTAAAGTATGATGCCTGGGATTGTTCTCTGATGCTTCATTTTTCTCTGTTTAACCGAGCCTCACGATTGCGTTAAGGCCGTTTCATTCGATCAACATGCCTAAAATATGTCTATAATGTCATCGCTGCAACAGTCACAATACTTTGTTCTGCCAATCAATGGAGCAAGGCCGTATTAATGGCATCTTATTTTCACGCAATTTTAACAGACTTAATATAGTATAAATTTATTATTAATCTGATCATAGCTTATTGCCCCGAGTTTAACTATAATATAAAGGTATACCTATCTATTATATCTCGATGCCACGCGCCGTCGTCGTATAGTCAACACGTTTCTTGCTCGTTAAGATGCTGCAATTTTTGTTAGAAACCAAGTTCGGTTGTATAATAACGGTTTGAGATAATAAAATACATTTAAAAACAGTTTACGGGCTTTTTAACAAAGACACGTTGGCCTTGTTTTCCAAGTTTCTTTGCCTGTCTTACTATAATAACCGTCGTTTTCACAACTTTGTTTACCGTGTCCTGTCAACGTCCCGAACAATTCGGTCGCCCACATTTTATTTGTGTTAAAATGTATCACTTGTGTTTTTTTGTTAGTCAAAAATAAATAACTGTAAGGTCTCGACATTTTCACAAAATAACAACATTTACTGAACGTGAGATACCTATAATTTACATTTTCAAATTTTTTTTATTTTTTTTCAATTAAAAGTCTAAGAGATTTTGGAGTAGTTATCAGAAAATAGAGAAGAGTGGAAGATGATACAATGTATCGAAAAAAGAAAAGGTTTTTCTTAATTAAGGTAAAAATATGCTTGAAAATGTAATACATGGTTCGTTATTTGTTTTCACAAATCAAGAAATATCGAAAATACATTGTCTTAATTTTTTTTCCATAAGCATGTAAACTTTTAAAGTTCAATTTTTTACAAAATTTAAAAATATTTTTGTAGAATAAGATTTAACAAAATTCAAACAAGGTTCCATAATATTGCAATATGATTCATATACGAATTAAAGAGAAAAATAAGCAAAATAAAATTTTACAAATATTTTTTATGACCATCTGAAGTTTAGATGTAGAAAAAAATTGAATATTAAAGCTTAGAATAGTGGTTAACATAATATCAGTCCTCTACTTTTTTCCTTTTTCCTTTTTTTCTTTACAAAAAACGAATTAGTTAAAAATTTTATTTTATTAATATTGCATAGATGTTTTAAAATGCAAATTAATAGGATTTATTAATGAGAATTGTTTTGTAGTTTCTGTCTAAAAAACATTTGATAGTATAGTGTAGTATAGTTAATAAAATTGGTATATTTTGGTGTCGGTATGGAGATAGTTGAGTGATTAAAAACTGTGGAAGTTGTACTTGATACAACCTTGCTTTTTAATGATTCATGTTTATTTCAATAAATTAAGTCCCAGATCCAACAAAGAATAATGTTATTTTTCATTCATTAAAGTTATTGACCAAATATACAGGTAAGTAACTTAGTAATATTATCGTTATAAACCAGATATTCACGTAAGTCCCAAATAATATTAATTGAAATGCGATGTAGCTATATTTTTGTATTTTTGAATTTGGAACAAGGTATTATATTATTATTATAACAAGGAAAACTAATATTATATTGTAACTTATTTGTTTTTACAAGACTCAGTACTTCTGTGAAATTTACTGACACACAGCAAGTACACAAAACACAACCCATCAATATCGTGTCAGGCACAACGTTTATCACAGCAACCAGTCTTGCAATGACAGCGCCGATACTCTTGAGGGGCCTGGACACAACTATTCTGCTGCACACGAGAAATAGTTTTCGGCCAGTTTTCCTGCTCGTAGAATGGTGCATCATGATTTACTTGAGGCTGGTTCTTTACTCGTGGTTCAGTCGCCGACAAACAGATGATCCCGATTAATCGCGTTATCATATTGTTATCAATGCTTTCAACTCCATAATCGTTATTGACGTGATTCCACTAAAGAATCACTCTCACGTTTGTTGTAGGCAAATATAACATCAATGGGTGTGTGGTGAATACCTTTACTGACTTTATTTACCGTGGCATATTATGTTGTTTTCCATAGTACAATCAATAATCTCCGTATTTTTTGGCGTTAATTGAATACATTTTGCAAAAGTTATCTTGACCATATACGTATTACGTACGTATATAATGTGCACAGATATGCATAGTATATATGACGTATGAGATTGAAATCAAGTTTTGAATTATGACTAATGCTGTCAAACATAATAGTCACGAAGCTATATCAACGTTTCATTTAAACTGTTTAAACACTATTCTTCATTAGATCATTTATTCAGACTTAGTTCGTCACCAGTTTCTCCACTCTATAAACACAGATATAAACCAGTGCAATTACGAAATTTCCCCTAAAAAGCAATCGTGTGTGGTTTTATTTAGACAAATCTATACTAATTATAACAAATTAAATGTATCTATATATTTATTTTAATAAATATCTACATTACACAATATTTCAAATATTATTTCTAGTCTCTTCTACTGATATATAGATATATATATTATATATATTTATAGGAAAAGTAGCAACATCTATTATAATTCTTAATTATTCTGAAAAGTACAATGTAATAAATAATTTATCAAGTAGGTAATGGCCATATAATATACATCATTACTGATACTCATAGGTGTAATAAACAAATTTATGTTTCGTCCGTAACTAATGATTATAGTAAAAACATTTTTAAAAAACGCTCTCAACCCCACGTGCATATTTTCTAATCATTATTGAGTATTCTCCTCAACGTATCCTCTGTATGAAAATAAATTAGTGTTCGAATTTATTATGAAAATCCTAAGTATTCATAAAATTAAAGCTCAATATTTCTATAGTGTTTTCGATTTATCACTGATTGCTAATAATACTAAAGTGTCTAAACTTCCAAGTCTGATAAAATATTTAAAATAACATTCTACCAAACTATCTAAGGCGTTCATAACTTTTTTTTTATGATATTGGTGAATTCTAAAAGCTTATCTTATGGTATGTACTTCATTTTTATCGAAACCCTATTATAGCGACTCGGTTTAAATTGTCTTTAATCAATTTTCTATTTATTGTAATTTAGCTTGAACATATTTCCTACATAAAAAAAAAAATGTAATTTGTGTGTATATGCCGATTTTTAAATTTTTTTTATCGTATACATTTGTTTTAGCAGACATTAAGTAAGTATTTTTAATTTTCTAAAGAAAGAAAAAAAAAGTAGATGTATGTAGCATTATACAATTTTATGTTCTCTATAAAGCTTGTAACTATACTGTAAATATAAAAACCAAAAAAAGTGTACTCTATATAATATTTCCTATGTTAGGTATGAATTACAAATATGACTCTATTTAAAAGTTATAAAACAAGATTGGTAGAGAGAGGATGAGGTGGTCATACGACATACACTCATTACGTATAGTTACATCTGAATTACGGTCCTGGCAGCACTGCTGATAATCAATGTTATTATTTACAAGGGTTTAACGTTTAATGTTTTCAAACAGTTTACGGACTGCACACAAATCCAAACAGTACTTTTACAGTTTATTATAGTCATTTATTTTTAATGTCTGCTGGAGGAGATACGGATACCTGCAGTGCTATAATATGTAAAATGGATATAATGTGCATGCATGCTATTATTATGTCAAATTATGTATAGGTACTTATACCTAAAAAAAGGTACCAAGGTACAGAATTTAATTTTGTCAAGACCAATTAGTAAGTATAAGTTTTAACGACTTGTGATACATTATATCATTGAATAGGAAGGGATTTTATTTCGTACGTGTATGATGACTAATGATTATAAATACTTGAAGATTTCAAAGGAAATAATCCTTGTATAGAATTCATAATATAATTTATATTCATACATTTAATAATATGTACTGTATATATTTTATTTTAAATATTTCATCATTCAGATATTCCAGAAGTCAAATCATTTGAAACATTTTACGTGTCATAGAGAAATGTGGTTTATGAATAAATGGTTGCACACATTAAAATTGTATGAAAATGTTGTAGTAATAGAAACTAATTTTGTTATAACTGTATTATTTTAAAATTTAAATTAAAAGCTATTCAATGATGCAACTAAATTGTTGCTTTAAAAATGTGTAATATCTGTTGCTACAAATTAAATTTGTAAAGGTTGTTTTTTTTTTAAATGCTTAAATATAATAATATAAATTGTACTAGATTTTATTGAAACTTAATTGTATCTAAGCAGTTAATTTGCCAAAATGACTAAAAACCACTTTCAAAGTTAAAAATTGAATCATTTTCACTATTCATCACTCTGCTCAAATTCTAAAATCAGTTGAATTATAAATGTAAATAAATGTTTTTGCGACCACTCTTATAAATATAATGTATATTTATATATTTATATAAAAACACAGCAGATTCTTAAAAGGATGAAATAAATATTAATACATAGCGGGTGAGAGAAAGAGATAGAGAGACACAAGCAGACATAAAGAATGACGGAGAGATATTTATTTGGGGCCAACATTGTAAGAATAAAATAGCATTCTCATCCTAGTCCATTTTCACCGGTAATCGGTAATAATTCCACCGAAAAAATGGCCAATAGGATGAGAGGTCGGAGGATGTCCAAGTATAATTCGTGTATATAGTATAGGTATTAAACATTTTCTATACTTGGTATTGTATAACTATACCATTTACTTATTGTACCTTTGTACTTATGTACTTATTGTATTATTATAGTTCTATTTAAAAAAAATTCATTAGTAATTTCGATTATCAAAGATACCAAATTATTTATTTACCTTAATTTGTGAACCCGAGTTTAACAATCTATATAAAAATTTGTTACTCTTATATAGTTACATCCAACATAAACTTATCACATGGTAGTAAAAGTATATGATCCCGAATGGGCCCAATAGTCAAAAAGATTACTGGAAAAATGAAAAATGCAATAAGATGTTGTCATATATCAGATGGATTAGGTTCTTACTTCTTTGCCACATGATCATAATTCTGAGAGGTTAAATTTCTTAAAAAGCATTATAGCAATCGAAAAGTTAGTAAAAGAGTTTATAAAAGAGTTAGTAAATTATTTTGATATAGGAGGTTCTACTTATAATAGCTATTAATACCACTAGATGATGCACTGACAGACCAATTATTGTATTATTCCAATTTTCAGTTTAGAGTATCAATTATAATTTCTATGTAAGTTACGAGAGTGTAAAATATTACAATTCAAAAATGCTTATAAATTGCATTGTAATAAAACTAAAATATCTTGAAAATTCCAATATAGCAACATAGGTAATTTTTCCACTTAAAGTTTGATTATAAGTGAATTAACTCGGATATTAAAAGTTTTTTCTGCTATTTGTAAATTTGAATCAGATGGAGAAAACAAATTATGCTCTGATATCCCTTCAACTTATTTTTAAAATTGTGTTCATAAGCGTTTGAAAAATAATTATGTATAAACAATATTTTTAAACATTGTATTATTAACATATATTTTTGGATATTAAGTCTATTGGATTGAGTAATTGCTAGTCTAAGCTGTCTAAACTCTTGTTCTGATACAATATGATGCATCTTAAAAAAATAAAATTTGTTATGGTGTTCTTTAATAAATGTATGAGAGATCTTTGAAGTTTACGAGCTTTCTACTTAAATGCATACAATCAGTTAGCTCACTTAGAGGAGTTACAACTTTTATTTATTGTATTTTGTATGTTTATGGTTATTTTTCTGATCTGATGTCTTCTGTCTAAATGAAAACGTCAATGGGTAATACTGTAATAGTACTTCCACAAAATAATTTTTAGTTTCAATATACACTAAGCACACAGTCCATGATCACGTAGCTGTGAGAGAAATTTTAACATTGACATATCGAGAATATGTTTTGTATTTGGTATATTAGGTGGGAATAGTGATGATAACAATAACAATAATAATAACAATATACTTACCCCCAACCATATTATTTTATTATATCAACAGCAAGTAGTGAAGTATACTAACGTATAGAATATAAACTTACATCGTGAATGTAGTTTAAAGTTTATTGGTGAACTCGGACGATAACGATTAAGAGGTGTATAATTTCAACCATTGGAATCGTTCCATTTCCAAGGTTGTTGTATTATTGGAAATCCTATACTTAATACTTAGAATAACACTATTCGTTTGAAAAAAAGAATGTGAGTTTTATTTTTTGGTCTGTAAAGTAACATTTTTTGCTTAGATAATAATTTGGGAATTTGTGCATAAAAAACATTGCAAAATAATTGTAGAATTTTTCTAACTCCATATTTCGTTTCAGCTAAAACAAAATACTATAAGACTTTATTAATTTTATTAAATATATGTTTAAAAACTAAATATATGCAACGAAAATGTGTTCTATTTAATGGGGTATGAACTAAATTGTAGACATGTATGACAATCCATTATTTTAGACTAACAGAGAAAAAAACGTAGGTAAATACATAGAAATTCTAGATTTTATTACTAGAAAAAAAGTATTCTTAAGTACAAATCAATGTTTCGAATTTGAAGCACTTAGTGAGAATAAAAATAATACGATAGGCACACTAAAGTCCAAGAATATTAGAAAAACGCTTAATTGAGCAAACGTATTTTATAAGATTGAACTAAGTGTTATGTTTCAGTCCTTACTTCGTTCTAGAGTAGGTCAATTTGTCGATACTTCTAAACGTGAAAACAATATGATTCATAATTCAACGACGATAATAATTCAATATTAAAACCGTTTGTGTAGATAGTCATAAAAATTACTCACAGTTGAAAAAATCAAATGAAAGACTACTAGACAGTAGTCGTATGATTAAATTTGAAAAATATAGTTGGAATTAGAAATATTTTTTCGATTGGAATGATTGGATATGTCGTTGTTAACGCTTACGACTTATTAACTATTTATATCTTTAAAAATATAATAAATAATACAATTCAAATATTAAGTTTGAGATCACTGTAGAAATCCCACGTACTGAGTTTTGTTTAATATTTTTTATTTATTTAACTAGTTAAACCTATAGAAACTACTGATAATATGATGATAAAAGTAAATAAGTGACAAGAATAAATAGAACTGAAGGAATATTTTTGTAGTTTTTATCAGACACTTCACAAAAAATAAAAAATATCATATCATTATTAACTGTAAAACCAATGCTTCTTCGTCGGGATTGATAAAATAAAGTAAAAACTATTCGTTATAATATAATTAATTTTCAGTTCAGATGGTACATCTTCGATGACAGATTATATTTCTATAAATTAGAATGTATCTTTTAAATTACATCCCTCTATGCAGACAAGGACAATACTATTGCAATTTAAGTTTTTATTATTGCCATAGATCAGGCATTGTGTATTGTGATAAATTTAGCCATCATAACTGGAATGCATATGATATCAACGAATATAATATTAAAATTTTGGTTTATATAAGTACCTACAAACTAAATCAATAAGTAATGCGCGGAATAAGATCACGTAATATATTAAATAGAAAATTACCAATTAGCACACTTCCGAAATGCCTTAGTTATAGTCTTATATCATAATGATTAATCAGAAAACTGATATTGGCTTACGTTGACTAGAAGGTACTAATTTATAATAAAGAAACCTATAGACTTTTGTGCATGTTCCCGGGGGATAACCAACCGATCGGCATCAATTATTCATCCTGTAAAACCAACTATTGATATCAATCTTACCATTCTAGATAGTTTGTGGACGATAAAGTATAATACATTACTGTGTTGTAAAAATACTTGACGGGATGTTTATACATAATCGAAGCAATGTCACGTCTGTAGACCCAAGACTGTCATGTATATTATTTTTTAAGTAATTTTTCACAAATTAATATGAACCGTGTTTATAAGATATTATTAAAATGTTAAGTTACCTAGGTACTTTCGAGAAAAAAATTACGACTAGAAAATTAAAACTTATTAAATATGTAAATAACCTTAAATAAAACAACTTGTTTAAGTTAAACGATGGTAATTTGTTTTGTAGTTTCTAATATTATTAAAGTTTTGTAGTTATAAAACAAATAGTTTAAGGTTAAGGTAACTTCAAGTCTTACTCAGGCATTCTCAGCTTTAAAATATACGATGTATTATGTTACTTATTGATTGAAACCAGTATTTTTGTATTTTGTGCTCGGTAATAATATCAATGTAATACAATTACGTTTCATAATCAAACATTTAAGTTTATTTATAAATAATATTACTTGTTTGGTTAAACACAGTTCGTAAATCACAACTAATGGCAGGTATAAAACTTATTTAATTTAGTTAAGTTTGAAACCTTTTTATACTTTGATTAAAATAAAATCAACCTTTATATTGCAAAACAATGTAAAAACTAAGACTAAAATATTGATCGAATAAGTTTAAGCCATACAGATACCAACCATTAGAGGTAAGTAGGTATACCATGTATTAATTTAAAATCTAAATATTACAATTTTTAAAAGGTCAAAATAATGTCTAAGAGTTGAGAATAAAAATAAAAGATAGAAAGTCTCCCATTTAGTCAAGTTGCATGACAATTCATGCACAATTCAATGTGATATAAAAGTGGTTTCTAAGTTACAAGTGCATCCATCGATGAGTGCCGAGTGGTGTATCGGTAATCGGTATATTAATATTATTAGTTCGTGAGAGCGAATTGTTGACATTATAATTACAGAGATTTTATGTCTCAGCCGAATTTCTATAACATCTTAGATGTATGACTATTTTTTAAATGTATTGCCCTAAAAATACAATTTATTACATTAAGAAATAGAATAATAAAATAATAGTTATTTTATTAATCATGTATTTGACTGACATAAATTTTAAGATTAAAAGTTGTGAAATATTGTTCAAACTTCAAGTTTTACAAAAATTGAATGACTTATAAAATTGGTAAAAAGAACTTTTAGCGCCAAATTTTAAGTACGATCATCGTACTCTGCTTTATAAACAAATTACAAACAAGTTATAAACAGTATAATAATAAGGAAATATTTCGTTATTTTCCAGTATTTTATAACAAAATAATGGGGTTTTAAAATGTTTATAAAAACGAAATGAAATATCCAAAAAACTTTGATAAATTAATATTTGATTATAATAACGACTGTTTATTGAATGAAAACAAGTTCTATATACATTTTTTAGAACGCGTAGGTATACTTTCGTTATTCAATATCCACTCAAATCTCACTTTATAATTCTGGTTCTTAGCTTGGCATCTAAAAAATGTATACCATTCATCAATGTATTAACAGCATTACATCGGCAGAGGAAGAATTGAAAAGAAAACACTCTCAACCTATTTCAATTATTCCATTGTAGTTGTATAATAAGTTTTACGTATTATACATTTATACGTGCATGTTTTTATACGGTATTTACGTATGGGCTACAGTTTTTATTTTTGGAAAAGTTTTTGAAAATCAACTGCCAATATTATTCCAACAATTTTGTTTGAGGGATTTGTAGAAATAAATATTGTACCTATTGGGGCTTTGTTAGGTTCTCAGATTCAGAAGGGCAACGTCAATTTTACTATAAACTCTGTACGGATTTTACACACCGTCGATTCCTCGTTTTAGATACCCAAGTAATTTTATGGACTCAGGAAAATATTACTACATCGATCATCGACCGTTTGGGGATACTTTATAAGCCGGAAATAAAACCAATTGTGTTCAATAAAATGTAATATAATAATAATATATACGTACAAAATATAGTTATGTGGGTGTGGATTATCCCAAATATGCTTATTTAAAACTCCATTTGCGACCACCGCAATAATACGGCTGGTACGGGCTTATAAAAAGTATAATACAATAGAAATAAAAAAAATACATACCACACTATAGAGTACAGTTGGTTGCGTTCCGCCGTAATCTTCGTTCTTATAAGTTATAGATCAACCATTACCTCTAACTCTAACAAATAAAAAAATATTTTCCCGCGTTTTATATTTATTACATCAATAATTTCTACTCACAATTTTTATGAAAACAATCTCTTCCGTCATCACTACCTGTTACGTTATTTTATATATAAAAAAAAATATAACAAATAAGTAAAATTGAAATTGAAAATTAAACGACGAATCACAATTTTTAAGAGAATATTGTAATGTAAAAAGTTTACCATGAAAAATATGAAAAATGTATATAATTTATTTTTTATTTAATTTGCACTGTATATGTTTCTATTTTTCATTTCATTTTACGGACAACCTTTAAGCACTATTAAACATTAAGCACTTAACATTACCCACAATTTAAAATTAATTTAAATTAGTGTGAACATATTTTTATACTTATTAAGCGTTATAGAGTTATAAGTTCCTATATATTCTATCGTCAACATTTTTTTTCTTGTTTTTTGTTGTTTATACTAAGGTTAAGCTTTTAAGTCTATTAAATTTATCGTTTCACTAAAAATATATATTTATTTTAAAAGACAATATCATATAGAAAAAAACACCCTAACGACGTTGTGTGAAAAATAAAACTCGAGGAGAAACTCATTGAAGTTATTATACGTTATTAAAAAATTCTAGTAGTTGAAATTATAAAAATATAATGTGTTGTTCAACGTTCGCACTACAACAGCTTATAAAAAGTTTGCGTTTGTTGTTGTATTATCATCATAAAATCGTATCGCAAAGGTGATGATAAAAACATGGTTACATTCAATCATCAATAATATTGTTGTGCAAGTAAAATAATATACATTTTGAAATAATACGAAGAATTTTTTTTACAATTTAATATTTTTAGTTAAATTAATAAATTGCAATGTGTGATATTGAGTCGACAATCTTTATTCAAAATGTCTTATGGATATTATGAAACTAATATTATTGTATTTTACAATAAAATAATAAAAATATTAAAACATAACAATTAAAATTGTTGTTAGGTACTTCGATATCAAAATACGTCTAAAGATGGTTTGATCATAATATAATGTAAATATTTGGAATAGTTGTTTATATATTTTAGACAATAACAATAATATTAATATATATCTATTCGATTTGGTATTATGAATATTTTGATTTATAATAATGTTAAAATTACTCAAGTGCTTTATTTTGTTCGGTATATCTAAGGATATCTGTTAGATGAACAACTATTCGTCCGTTGCTGTACCTACCAATTAAACTAATTATTGAACTAATTAATATAAATTAAATAGGACTACACAAAGGTTATAAATTATAATACCGTTTCACTACGTTATTCCTCTGTATGATGTTTTGTTTGCCCCGTATGTGTGTTACCCTCAACAGTATCATCGATGTCAACGTGTTTGAACGCTATGGTTGGAGTAGGTGTACTTTACAGGGAAATTTAAATCCCAAGAGAATAATGATTTATGTTTAAGCCTTTAAGGGATTTTGATATGAAATTACCACATTTTTAAATCGATGTACGTACCTAACATATTATATAGGTACAACATACATTAAATTGTATGTCAACAGTGTACTTTCATAATATAAAATGAGTGATGTTGCAGATGTTAAGTTATAATGTTATATGTATACATAATATTGTTAACTATAAACTATTGAATTTTCAACAAGTCACGTAATTTATTACAATTTATAAAATATTTTACTTTTACTCAACACTATAATACGAGTATAATGTATATACGTATAGTTTTCACGGTTCTGAAATGTAATTTTTCAGTTTAATGCAAAAGATGATTAAATTAATATTATATATTATAAATAATAATAGCTATAATTATTTAATGTAATTTTAGTTTTACCTCCTTAAATAATATTGTATTCCATACAATTCACCAACATGGAATTATAAAAACAAACATAAACACAAAATTAATTTTATTAAATCGCTAGGATATTACACCGGCATAACATGCTTTTACGTTGATAATTTACGAGTTATAAAATTATTAAAGTCGTTTAATTAAATCGTAACTTTAACTTCGATACTTGAATATTCGTGTATATCAGAATGATAAGCCACAACTGTCTTAGCTCTTAAATCGTTTTAAAGGTTTAAAAGTTAACTATAAAAATATGTTTTTATGTTATGGTGTATTTGTGGTTAGGGGTGAAAAATGCATAAGATTCATGTTATCTTATTACTTTTTAAAATACCTTTGTATGTTAAAAAAAACATACATTCATATCATAGTTGTATAGATACATGCTAGTATTTCAGGGTCTGCAAAACCTGTCAAAACATGATTGCTGAGCATACAGCTTTTTTGTCTGACACCAGAAAATTAGTCGGCGTATCAAAATATGAACAAGAAACAAAAGGAAACCTATAATATTCGGTACCTATAACATAAACTGCGATGTTGGCATGTTGCTATATACGATATAGTATATACACCACTGTGCAATCGAGTGCAAAAGAAAAAGGCTGGTGGAATATAAACTATTTCAATTTTGAAGCTTGCAACAATTCATAGACGTAATACATTAATTATCACATTTTTTCTTTATTAATACTCTGAAACTCCGGTGGCCGTCAACATTTGTACAGTTTAATATTACCTAATTAATAAACATTTTTAATTTTGTATGCGCAATCTTATGCATTATTAGTTTGTATAAATAACCATGAATATGAAACGACGATAGGTAGTTGATCAAGGCTCGTTTGTCGTGAAGAAACAAACAGCGGTTTACTCTTCGCAGCCACCTCTACGAATTTATTATTAATGTGTGTTGTCAAGAGATATGGAACGTGACAACGTCGTTTTAAATATTAAAAAAAAAGTGTTATAAAAAGGTGTTTACTCAATCGTACCGCATCGCACCACCCGGGCTATAGTTGGACAGACACCTATACTCCGTCTCAAAAGAGAATAATCAGCCACCCTACCAATTTACGTCGGTGGCTACTCATCTCCCACCAAATACTCGGTGTTGGCGTAATCATGTGTGGTTATCGACGAGCCAACCACATCATCCACGATGCGCAAAAAGTGATTGTTCTGTTTTGAGACAAAGTCAAGATGATAAGAATTTAGTTCAAATGAAGCAGGCACTTAAAAATTAATTGCCCAGACCAGTTGATCAATTAGTTAAATGTTTAAAAAAGAATATATTATTAGATACCCAGTATGGAACTAACAGATACCTCCAAACACCGAACCACTCCAAATACTCTAATTTTTTTTTGGGGCCAGAAACTTTCTAATAATTACTAAATACTCTGAGTAAGTGAAAAGTCCGAACGGCGTAAATAATTCACTGAACGAGAGTGTCTGGTATTTAGAATTTTCACTGAACGTTTATATAATTTAATAATTTTTATGATAATAATGTAGGCAGGTAAAAGCATTCATGTGGAAATGTGTTATTCACATGTATAAATGAAAGCATTAAGCATATTTGATGTATACATTAATAATTATATTGTTTGTCGATTAATTAATATAGTATATCACAATGCGAATAATATATCTATGTACATACTTGATAATATGATTTGAAAACATAAATTATATAATTATAATATAATCACCTTTAATGAATGTGGAAATACATTGTGTATAGGTACATTATATATTATATTAAGGTAAACTTTATGTACCAACAATATAGAAAATCATCAGCTCCTACTCCTATCTCTAGTTTTGTCACATAAATGAAATAAAATATTTATAGATTAATACTATATTAATCACACCGCGATTAATATTATATCATAAAAATATCAGTCCTCGATAGCGATTTCACTATATCATTTTGTGGGTCAGTATTTTCACGATTTTAGATCATTCTATTATAGAACAATAGTGTTAATAATTACAATTTAATTACCTACATAAACCTTGTAAGTACATGTAAACAATATAATTTATGTAACAATTATAACGCTATGGCTATAATGAGAATCGATTAAGCGACACGCATTATGCTGATTATGATTTATAACGATTCTAGATAAATAGCGATGTATTTAATGATAATAAAGTAGGTAACGATTGTGTTCACTTTGATATTGCCCACGCCAAGATTGTCCGATCCGATATATAAGAGTGGACCTAAGCGTAGAGATGATGCATGAGCTGCAATGACTGTATGCTTGTACTGGGTCAGTGTGAGCACATCATATCACGATATAGATTCAAAATAATTATAATATCGCAAAAAATATCATTATTTAATATGACAACTAATGCAGATGTGAGATGACCCATAAGGGCCCATCTCTCTCCTCCCGGATTACGACTACGCAGATGAGTCTTAATCGTTTTCGACAACAAACTGTCGGGGATATTATTATATATCTGGTTCGCACATAATTTGCATATGGGCATTATAAATTACGTAACGACTTTGAGGAATATTGTTAATTTTCGTAAGAAAATTGAGTATTATTATTATTAACATAAAGTACACCTAAATCTTAATCATCGAATGTCGTGATATTCTGATATTTTGCAATTACAAAACAATTAGTGTACCAAATATTATTATATTTTTATTTTTTTATTATTTTTAAGCTTCGGCAACTGAGGCCATTAGCTGTGGGTTCAGCTAAGTTCTTCTAAGTAAGTTTTAAATACGTTTTATGTAAGTAGAAATTCAAATCTAAAAATTTTAAGTCCAATTTTTTGTAATTTTTGGGATTTTTTAAATTTTATTGCAATTTTGTTTATTTACCAATTTACTCATTTATACAACTATTTTAGCTAAAGTCGACACTCGACAGTTGTATAGATAAGTTATTACTATAATATCTTCACCCATAAAATCCAATTACTATTTTAGTATATATAGTAATAGTAAATATAAACCTAATTTTTGACTGACATTTTTATTAACAACATTATTATTATTAATTAATTTACTTATTTATTATATTATGGACTATATTAATTTTGATTGGATCTAAGTGATTTAACGTTTATTTACTTTATATTTATAATTGTTAGTTATTTTTGTTAGTTATTTAAGAACCCCTGATTTAATTACACGAATTGTGTCCTGCATTTTTTAATTGGTAATTCGTGTATACCTTTTTTACCGGACGCAACTCATGTGATCCCAAATAAACATTCAACCGATCATTGAAGATATGACCACCACCACCACCATCATGTTTACAAACTTTGGTAAATATAGTTTTACTATTTTTAATCTTTCTTAAAATAATAATACAAAAATAACAATATTGGTAAATAGGCGCCCACTATGTAATACATCTCTGGGCGGGTCCTAGATTAAAAGGATATCACAATGATACTGTTGTAGACGATTTGACAAAGGTTTTAAACACGGCCGTGGTGGCTGGAACGTGACGAAAGGCTTCAAAATGCACATTTGTGCACAAAGAAACAACGCTCATATTAGATTGGTATATGTAATACACTAATATGTCTATCCAACAGAATAAATCCCTTCTAGAAAGTTGTTGCATCTTTATTGTGTCAAGTCTTTTTTGGTCAGTGCGTGTGCGGGTCTCGTCGTCCGGCTTACCAAGGATTTAGGATTAAATTACTGTACTTTCTATAAATATTATATCCTACGTAATAAAATCCATTATTTCATTAAAACCGACTTAGGTAATATAGTGCAGTAGGTTCTTAGTACCCACACGTTTTCCTGCTCATTGTCATACCGGTGATTCTTTATTACCACAGTTCATCAGTTAACGATGAGATGCCAGTAATATGTTTTTTATTTATTAGGTTTTCATTGAAATAAAAGTTTAAACTTGATCTCGCGTTGTAGTGGAAAGGTGGGCTGGCTATTTGGCTTTATTTATATGATATTTGAAATTTCAATAGTAAAATGAAAGATGTACATTACTATATTCAATTATGATCTTACACTCGAAATAAGGTACATCCAAACTGAGTTGCACCAGAGGGGAATTATTGCACTATTGCCATACCGATTTGTTCACAGAGTAAATTATACAAGTGCTTATACTGTTATTTATAATATTTTATAGGTGGGCGTTCGGTTGAATTTTTTTCCTGCGAGGATTATAACATTATCCAAAGTTAAGTGGCTCGCACTCCAATTACTACATACATTTTTAATTTTGTATACTGTGGCAGCGTATATTTTTTAGTAAATGTATAACAATATGTATGCATTTACATCAAAACTTAAATAAACATATTTTAGGTAGGTACTTACATTTTTTTCGTAACATAAATTACTAACGAAATAAGTGGTTTATATTTAAAATCACCATTTACTTCTATTGAAAAAAATTGACATTTATTATACGTATTTTATTGTTTTTTATTTCAATTTCATTTACCAAATAAAGTATATGTATGCATTGTATGTGCCGTTAAAAGGTTCATTTTTTTTTATAATATTTCCCTTAACATTTATATAATTAATGGAATTTAGTTTTTCAAAACTTTTGAGTACCTACATATATTGATCTATAACAATATAAAAAACTGTATGAGTGTTCTTAATGGGGTGGGGTAACCAGGAAGGAATTATATAAATAAATAATGAAATAATATTAATTGTAAATTGTTTTAAAAATATCCATTATACTCGAAACAATAACTACCTTTTTTTTATATAGGTACTAGGTAGGGATTATAAATGTTAAATGTTTATGGATTGTTAATGTTTGTTTATGGATTCAGCATAATATTAAGCACCCTTTTTGTTGGATATACAAAATCACAATCAATTGATTATTATTACACCAGGTAAAAAAAAAGAATAATGACTTTAATACTAAATAGTAAATATATTTTTGGAATGAATTGTTATTTTATCTTCAATTTATAAAAAAATGAAGATTATATATCTAAACAGAAATCAAATAATCTGCTTTTATACATGTTTATATAGGCATCTTGTCTAAATTTAAAGAATTTAAATTTCCCCTGGATCAGTGAAACCCCTTGAAAAAAAAACAATATGCATCTGCATTCAAAATAATATTTCTAGTATTCTGTATTAACAACTTACGATGCTAATAATAAGTAACCACATATTAAGTTTTCAAGAAATAGCTCTTAAAATTTTAAATGTTATACATTTTAACTACAAAACAATAAGAAAATAATATTGATTTTAACAAGTTTAGTTGACATTTGAGCTTAAACTCATAAAAAAGAACATTTATATCTCTGATCACTGTTATTAATACCATTTTTAAATATCTTATGAAAAACATTGTATTCATTTTAAATTTTTGAAAGAAATGTTATCATACATTGTATATAAATCGAAATTAAACTTAATATTTTTTAAATCTAAAATATAAATACATAGCACAGATAGGGAGAGAAAAAATATTTTAAGTCTTATCATATCTAGTAAATGATAAAATAAATATTTTGCTTACATTTCAACTATCAGTAGAACAGGTAACCGTGGAGACGTCATTCATTTTTGGATTGCAATAAATAAACAGTTTTTAATTTTGTCAATAACAGTTGTAGCGTAAAAAATTCTCGTTTTTCCGTTCATTAAATAGGTTTATTGCATTAAGACTTTAGTGGTTTATTGTCTGTGTATAATATGTACACACTTAATTCTGTATTAAAACAAGAGTTCAACACTGCTCTGTTAAATATTTTTTTTAGTTACTGTCTTGTATGCACCTATGATAACTTCAAATAATTTTTTTTGAAATACAAGTTTTGATACTAAAATTGGCATGGTTATGACAACTACTAAAAACTTTGAGATAACCTCGGTAACTAGGTATCCTGCAATTAAATAAGTTTGCTGGTACAAAGAAAAGTTCCATGGTTAGAATTTTTCACGTTCTAACTTTGATCCTGTCTTATACTTATGTCGAGTTTGAGTTTAACTACATATTGTTCAAATATTAATAGTATATATATTTTTCAACTTAAGACTGACATCTAGAACGAAAGTTTTTGAATTTAATCTTAATTTATTTTGCAATCTGTAAAATAATAATTATAGATATTAATATGTGATATGAGGAATACAAAAAAACAGTTTTATAGATTCCTAAAAGGTGATGATGCATTAATATGACTATTGACTATACTTATTGGTTTAAACTTAATTTAATCTTTAATTTATTTAATTTAATCCTTATAAAATATTGATAAACGATATATACATGTTTTGTTATTAAAAAAAAAATATTTATAATATTAATGGTATTCCACACAAATTGTGAAGTACGCCCAACTTTTAATTACTTAATTATGTTCATAGATGTATACGTGTATAGTCCAAATCTGCTTGTATAGTGTGTTCACAATTCATGTGTTAATTAAATCAAAAGGTATATTTGTGTTTGATTATTTTTTTATACTTCAAGACAAGTCTACTTGTACTTTTCATAAGTATGATTTTAGTTAAAGTTCAGTAATCAAAACTGCTGTTATTATTGAATATAATTACCTAAAAGAATTAAATAATTTTTAAAGACAATTTTTTTCAACAAATTTATGTCAGTACTTAAACCTTTTCTTTGGAATCTACATTTTTTGGTTTTTTTTTAAATTTATTATATTGATTTTTTTTTACATTATAGATTGAGGTATTTAATTTCATACTTATGTTGAGTCTTTAAACACTCCACTCAATCTCCTTTATGTGCTTAATATTCAATCTGAAATGGTCATCAAAAAAAATAATTAACTTATTATTGGAAACTAGCTTCTTAGTTTAAGGTGGTTAATAGTATCTTCGTATAATATTAACTAATTATATATTATATATTTTATACATCTTTAACTGTCTTATATCACTATATAATATTGTTTCTTTTTTTCTTTTTCTATATTTGTCAAAATCATTAATTCTAGTATTTATATAATTGTGTAATTGAATAATTGTCGAGCTATCATAGCTACCAACTGAAAGCTAATTAAAAACAAAAAAAAATTCGTATTTCTTCACTTTAAAGCCTATATTAAAAAAATCATTTTGTGCTCATAATTTTTTTTTATACAAAAATGCTTTATTACGTTCGGGTAGGTACATATAGCTTATAGGCAAGTGGTCAATAATAGCTGATACAGACAGTCTAGAGGTTTACATTTAAATTCATCCTGGACAACACTCGTAATATTATGTGAGTTAGCCAAGTATAGTCTAAGGTCTAAAAGTACTGCGGAGGTTTATGTATTGATTCGTTTGAACAGAGAGTCTATTTTCAGAAGAAAAAATCATGTTTAACTGACCTTTTCACTAGTAAGTATAGTTCTAAAAATACTTTTAGATTTTAAGTATTATATTAATTGTAACACACCAGATATATATACTGAAAATAATTTAGTGTTTGAATGTTTAGTATTGATGAAAATATGAAATTAGCTATATTTTTAAAAATATATGTAAAAATGTTGAATGGTAAGAACCATTACACCTATTAAATAATGAATTGTTTGTTGCATTATTTTTACTTACAAAAAAAATTTAATTCGAATAAAACAGTCATGTGACCTATATTGTACACATATATTTTGCTTACACAATTATTAATACATATTATAATGTGTTTGCCTTTAAAAATACTTAAATATTTTTTAATTTTTTAATTTTTGAGGATTTTAGGTAACTGAACGTGATGTGCCATAGAAATAATTTATTTAGTAGTTAATTCTTCATACCCTTAAAATTATGCTTATAAAATAATAAGAGAACATAGTAACATCAGTACCTTAATTAAACTTCGTATGATATGTATACACATAAATATTTTAATAAAAATAAGTATAGCTAGGTACATAATATATATTTTAAGTATAATATTATTCATTCACAATTGTAAAATATATTTAACTGTCAAGAATTCACAGGATATTTTTTTTATTAGTATTAATAGTTCGCAGTTCACACTTTTTTATTTATTATAGTTATATATATTCTTTTATTTATTGATAACTAAGATGTCAACAGTTAAGGTTATATCTTGTTGGTCTAAAGTATAAATAGAAAAATAATACTATTTTATGTTTACGTTTATTATTTTATGACTTTTATGGGTAACCGGTAACGGCTGTGTCATACATTTTTTGTTGCCATTTCGTGGTTAGTTGTTTTGTTTCATTTGATGTTACGTATCGCAATAACTTATTTTAGTGAAATAGTATACTTTCATCTAATAAAAATATATTTAAAATGTATTGGATTAATTTTTATTATTAGTGTGACAAGTAACATTTTCTACTTATTTATAATTTTAGTTTTCTCATGCCATGTAAAAATGTTAAACGAGGTTGAATATCACTTTTGAAGATTTTCTCTAAGACGGTTTCAAATAGAACCTGATTATTTACTTGATAATATATTACGGAAACACTAACGTGCTTGTGAATTAAACAAAGAAACACACAGATGAGGATTTTGTACAAAATTCCAGAACATCGATTATGCACAAAACTACAGTAAAGACATTTATATAATAATAAGTTCCATTTTAAGCACAGACATTATACAAACTCAAATAAAACTTCAAGTTAATTAAATTTATTTTGTAAGTAACAGAATAAAGGAATTTATACTTAGCTCATTATATACAATCAGCTTCACCCTCTAAAAATATACATGGTAATATTTTTTTAAATAAAACACTATTCCAGTGATGCGTAATAATAATTCTATGTAAAAATGTCTTAGTTATAAGAATTTTTATGTAACTTCTTGAATTTATATGAAATTCGTTATGTAAGTAATTTATGTTTTTATTTATTGGAGTAGGTCAAAGAAGCATAACTATATATAATATATAGTATATATTTTTACATTTAATCACAGAACTAGACATTTTTATATGCAAGCTAAGTATTTAACAAATCTATAAAAAAATTCTCTGAAATTGACTACTTATAATATTGTATAATATTGTTATAGTTGTTAAGTTATTTTACATTTAAACATTTTAAACTAACTATACGACTAATTATAACTATAGATTATTATATTAATAAATTACTTACTAATAATTAAACTTACCCACCCACCTAATAAATAAGGAATTTATCATTAAAGTCCTTTAAAATTTAAAAACATTATACTCAAAGAATAAAAATAAGTTGGTAATTGTTATCATCTGTGTTAATTGTTTGTAGGAGTTGCCATAAAACAGGGATTAATAAGTATTAATGAAAATTGTTCTAAAGCTTGAGTACGCTTGAAGTTTTATTTTTCAATTGAAAAAGTAACGTCTAAGTTGTTATTGATAAATAGTACTATTTGTTGTCCTATCAAAAGTATAAATTGTTATATTATGTTAAACTAACTGTTGAGGTTGTCTGAGAATCTTTGCTCCTATGTGCTACGGGTTTCCTTTCAATAATAATATTTTTAATATATTTCCGAATTAATTTAATTTAAATATTGCAGTCAGAGAAAATACGTTTGTCGATATCATAATAAAATTAAAAAAAACGTTTTTATAATTTTGTATTAATTTTGTAAATATTATGTACCATAATGACATGCATTCACGGAACGTTAGTCACTTTTAATATATTTATACCCAGTTGTATAACAATATGTTTTACCATACATAAAATATATTTACATCGCGGTTGATCAATCTTAATAAGAAAATGTATTTGTATATCCACACATGCTGGTTAAATGTGAATTCACGAGTATTCGTCTAAGTTTTAATATTGTTATTAAAATAATTGTTTTGCAACCTTGGTTATAAAATGTTACACCAATTTCACTATGATTTGTTTTTCAATGTTATATTTAATTAACTTATTGAATTCAAATTTAACATGTCAACCATATCGATGACGAGACATTCGACAATTCCCATTGTAGAGCAAAGTGGTCATTTATTTTCCTCCTTTTTTAAATTTATAAATTTACTTACAAAATAGGTATACTATATACGCGTTATGTTAAATATTTTATTATTCGAGAAATTGTAACAATGAAAATAATAATATTATCTTCCCGTGATTTTTTATGCCATGTCAACTATTTACTCACAATAAATTAAATGTGCAATGTCAAATCCTCTGATATAAATAACTGAAATAATACTTAGGGTTAAAATCCTTATTAATGACATACCTGCAAGCTCGAATTATGTGCATGGTGTATCTCGTTTGAATAATACAAAATATTTTTGAGGTAACTCATGACTAATAGATTAATTTACTTATTATTTTTTTCGATTAATTTTACAGTTTCAATCAACAAATAAACTATTAAACATCCCTATAAACTCTCTTTAATGGTTTATCTGAATTTTATGATTATAGTTCATCAACCAAATTATGTCTATTGTCTAACTTTTCTGTTTTCTAATTATTAAAACACAGATAATTATTTTTAAATTTTTAAATTTTTGTATTTTTATACCTATTTAATTGAAAGAATACACTTAAAATGTTTCTAACTAACGCATACACAAACAAGGCCACACAACTTGAAAATATAATTTATTCGGGTATTATAGTTAAAAAAAAACGTTCAAAGTAACAGATTATATTATGTATAGATTCATTATATGGTATTATACGATGAAAGGGTCAGTGTCGACCACTTTAATAGAACGTTACAAGCGGATGTGGAAACAATTCATTATTATTTCTTTTTCTTTTCAGAAGTGAGTTTTATAGTCCTATATGTAGTAAAATGCTTAAAAAATTCTTTTCATTTGCCGATACGAACAAAAAGTTAGAATGTCATGCACAGCGCACACTGCGTTTTTTTGTTTTTAATTTTTAACTAATAAAATGTTCTTGGGAATAATGCTTATGTGGATCCAGGGGATGCTATTGACGATAAAAAAACGAATAAAAAATTACATTGGCGAGAATAAATTTATTGCCGGTAAAATACCTTAAGGGTAAGTCCATTCTTATAGTAGGGCTAGAATGGTTAAACAGAGCCTCCCTTGTCGTCAGTTAAAAATTATGAAAAAAGAAGTCCTATTATAATGGCATTAACATGCTATAATATTATTGTAATCAATAAATGTTTTAAATAATCATGATAAAAATACGTTGTTGAAAAAAATTGTGTTTTGGTTTATGGAGGATTTGTGCCATATTTAAAAGCACCGTTTATAAGCAGTTTTGTGTAGACAATAACTAGGTTAATTTTATTATGTTATTATAAAAAGTGGTTAAATTTGAAATATTTTTTAAATGTATAGTATTGGTTTTGTAAACTCTAACAATGTATAACTTAGTGTATGTTTTAATGAATATAACACAATCTATTTTTTAAGGTAAGACCTATAGCTGATCGTACTACGAGTGAATAATACTGTTCTATAATTATTAATTACCATATGAATCCAATCAACAATATTTCAGGTAAAATAGAGTAATAATATGTTAAATAGTATTTTTTAATTTTATACCAAAACAAAATGTTTATATGTGGAATTGAAATGTTTATTCTTACAGTTTACTTGATTTGATAAAATGTACGAGATTGTTGTTTAATATTTGTAATAGCTTTTCAAAACGTTTTCTTCAACTACTGTGATTGATTTGACATAAACATTTTATTGATAAATTTTAGGAATTTTATATTTTTACGGCTTTTCAATGAAGTGTATTTTATTGTTATTTTTTTCTGATATTTGTAAGAGCCGTTAATGCACCCCAATGCTGTTATATGTATAGTCAATTGATTGGAAATTACATATATGTAGTTATAAAAGCGTTATAGCTGTAAAACGTTCATTTTTATTTGTAGTTTATTTCTATAAGAATGTTACACTTCTATTGTTACAGAGAGTAGCAAGTACTTAAGATTTACTTGCTTTTCTTAAATACAAAAAAAAGAATATTAAATCTGATAACAGACAAAATATATTAATGTAAATAAAACCATATAAGCATTTATAAGCTAAAGCAAAATGTTTAAAACGTAGTGATGTGTCTTGGGCAGATATCCAATAAAATCTAATGAAAAAATCAATATTTTAGGCGAAGCATGGTTTTATATATTTTCATATAGGGCACGATGATTCTAAAATAGAGGAAAATAATGACGGATGAGTTTAAAAATTGGATTATTTGTCTAAAACTAATGTCAAATTGCAAGATCTTTAAAATGTATTTAAAACCAAACCTCGTTGGAATAATTACTATTAAAAACACATAAAAGACTAAATGGTTTCACGGGCTGAGTTGGTAGTCTGAATGTTGAATAAACAAAATAATAGTAAGGAGGGAACACGGGAGAGAGTTTGTTTGAGGAGTAATGTAAATATAAGTAAGTCATTGAGCGCGAATATCTAAAGGATCCAAAAGCTCTAATTTGAGTGTTGGGAAAGCAGCGGAGCATATAGTCTTCTCTAAAATAAGTCATAAACACATGGCTTGGTAACACTTATTCACATGTTTGTTATTTTTTTTGTTTGGATATTATGTTGGCCTGTAGCTTATAGGACGACATTTGTTATAAAGATATCATTATCATTACTTCTAAACTATTTATCTAGCATAAAAACGGTAAAAACTGTAATAATATAAAATATTTAATTCCAGCATTGAAATTTGTATTCTTACGTGTGCAAGTATGACCAGATATGGTGCAGGTAATGGGCATTATGGTTATAAATCAGAAAAATACATCTCTATCCGTGCAAACAATAATTGGAAAAAGATGAAATATTTAATCCTTTTACTTTTTAATCAATAAAAAAAATTATTTATATTTTTAAACTTTTATTTCAAATACATAATCTACCAAGGTTTATTTATGATATTTATGATAGTTGATATAAGTAGTAAGACATTAATGATATTATGATTAAAGGAATAACCTGGTAGTCATACTTTGGGCACATAAAAAAAAATATGCATTTAATATAATATCATTTTTTTTTTTATTTAATTTTTTCTTTATAGTCGTGGCTTCTAAGGACTAAGGCCATTGGGCTGCATCAATTTTACTGGTTTACATTCTATTGTCTTAAAATACATTAATATTAGCGTAGTAGTTACAAATTATTAATTAAATTAGTCTTAATTATAAATGTCATTGTGTTATTTATGTTGTCTGGATGGAGAGCTTCAGTGAGGATGTCTGGTACTCCTACTACCTTTTTATCCTTTTCATACGAGAGACATTATGTTATAATATGTTTGAGGTGTGTGACAACTGGGACATACAGGTGGGTCTTCTCTCTTCATCAGATACTGGTGGGTAAGTGTTGTGTGTCCAATTCGCATTCCTTTCAAATATAAACTATAATCGTATTTGACTCGTGATTAAATCAATATAGGTGCACATGATCTACAGGTGCTTTTCGAATCGAAAAGTATTGAACAACATAATATGATAACCTTAATCGTAATGTAAATATAATCTATACTGTCGCCTCGTAGGTACGTACATTTTCGTAGTGGTGTTTAAACCATAACTATTATGTGGTTCATTACCGTTTACCATATTATTATATTTTCGGTAGTATACCAATCTAAAATATAGTGAATATTATAATTTTCTCCATTTTCGTATCCCGCAGGCGGATCGTAAATAATATTATGATGAAAAATTGATGCACGCTTTGTTGCACAAACTACACCGGCTGTCCATACAGAACTATAATGCCTACACAATAGTTAAATTGTAACGAAACACATAATGTTATTAATTTAAGTAGGTACACGAAGGTTCATTATCCTATGCTGATTAAGATAATGTACGATAGATACGATGGATTTGTTCACATATAATAAATGTATTATTTAATTTATAATGTGTGTACCGTTTGGTGGATGCGGTTGAATACCGTCGTCGATATAATAATGCAGACTTATCGAATATTGATGAACAAGGAAACCAACAAATCGATAATTTGTTTTTCTTTGCACGCAGTCTATATTAAACTCTTCGGTTCGTAGACTTTTACTGTATAAATAATGTATTTTGGTGTCTTTTTTTCTATAATTTCAGCTTGACCGTGACACTATTTAAAAATATAAACCTCCACAAATTCCAATATTTTTTTATGTACACTAATATGTAAAATAAATTGTTATTTATTTAAGGAGAATAGAAATAATCATTATTTAAAAATAACTTAAGAGTACCAGTATATTTTTGCACTGTGAGGGGGGGGAGGGGGGCACGATTGTACAAACAAAATCTGAGTCTCCTCAAACCCTCTACAATATGTGACAATATTAGTTGTCCGTGACATTATGGCCATTCCAACAAAATTCAAGACTGTGACCTGTTGTATATGTTATTATAATCCATCATCGTTGAACACATTTGTTTATTGTATAGATAACGGTTTATAATAGACAGTAAGGAAATTAAATGATTTGATTTGATAATGATTTCTCTATTCTTTTAAGTTAAGTTAAAAGTATTTTATTATTCTCATCACATTTTCCAGTTATCTACTATAAGAGACACAAGGATAAAACAATCGAAAAGAAACTTTTTTTCCAAAGAGTGTCTCTGGTGGCAATATAGTATGGTATATAATATTATACAAACCATGAAGTGCGAAAAAATTTAAAAACAAATTATATATATTTGTTTTTTCGCCTCCACCTTCCACACATTGTATGGCCTTTCATTTTTTGAAAATGATGAATAAATCACTGCTGTGATAAACGTATCGAAGTATCGATAATTACTTTTTACTAGTTTTCGTACTATATTGGCATTAGGCATTAGGCATGTACCAAGACATTTTAAATATTTCGACAATAAAAATAAAAATAAACTACTATTTTGTCATTGACTGTTAAAAATTAAAATAACGTTTGTACTAATTATTAGTATTTATTACAAAACAATACAATTTTCATGTTTTAATTACTTACTCGGAGCTCCACTTCTTAAAAAAAAGTAATTGCAATTCGAACGGGCTCAACAATTTATTATTTTAAGAAAAATATTGAATGTAAACAATAATTTGTATAGTTATTTATATTTATATTTTACATTCGAAGAATAAAATGTATAATGGCGAGTTTCCATGAAATCATGAAATATTGTATTGATATTAATTATTTAAACACTTATTTTCTATCTCTTCATTATTTCAATACTTATAATAATAAGGTATTCATTTGTCATTACTGGGTATTCATAAGAACAACACTTATATGAAATCAAAAATGTTTAATACATTTTTTTAATCACCGAAGTTCAACGTTTAATGTTTAACTGGTTTTTATTTGTTATAGATTGTAATTATCTGTTAAGAATGCATGTATTAAATAATAGGTACTACTAATTTACACTAGAGTAGTTATCTCCAAAAAATGGGTCACGAAATGTGTTTGATGGATCCCAATCATATTGTTATAATATCAAAAGATACAAATATAAAATTATACAATATAAATATTATACTAGAACCTATTACGATTTACAGTATAACAATACATCTAGAACTATTTTATGGGTTAAAAGAATATCAAAAAGATTTGGAAACGCTGCTTTGAAGTTCTTCAAAGTATAAATGCAACCTATTATAATATTTGTTTATGAGTTGGTAATATAAACTTTTATGCAAAGTAGTACTTACCGGTGTTATTTTGATTATTTATTTTTAGTATATTTGCTGAAAATTAAATTAAACAATCGATTTTATTCAAAGCTTAGTTTTAAACTTAGTATGAATAAAGTTGTTTTAAATGTTATTTGAAAAACATTCAAATTTTTCTATTAAGTAAATTTTTGCCTTTTTGTTTGTTTTAATATTGGTAAACCATGAATATAAATACCTAATAATATATTTTTTTTTAAATTTTCATAAAAAATTGAACGTATTCTAATATTATACTGATTAGTTAGGTGTAGAGTTTCATTTCAAAGTTCAAATCGTATTCGTTACATTAAGTGATCAGTTCAGAATGAAAATGAAGGAGTATTTCTACGTATTATTCAGTAATTTTTGGTTTTGAAATTATTTTTTTTTTCATTTTCTTGATAGTGGTATCTGCCTTACCTACTTAAACTATTGAGTATCTAACTTTTGCACATAGTTTATTTGTTGATATAAGTCTATAAGCGATGAGTTGATTGACTCGTAATTATAGGCAACGAAGCGTCAAGAGCAAACCGAACATAATATGTGGTCATGTGGATAATGATCTGATATCTTCTTTTTTTTACTCACTATTGCTGGATGTGATCAAAACGATCGCCCCAAGACTCTATTGTCAGTCAACAATTTATCTTTACTAACATTATTTTAAAATTTAAAATAAAATATTTATATATTATGACAAATAATTCAATTGAGTACAACGTTAGTCACTTACATATTATAATAGTATATAAATTAATACATATACATTCTATACAAATTCCTAAAGATAGAATTACAATTATTTTGCTCTGATTAACAGAATGTTAACTACTGGAAATTCATGAAAACATATTGACTTCTTCAATGACAACTCTAATAGGTAAAAATGTTTACTTTATTCTTTAATAAACTGATATTATATGTACCCTGTCTAAATAAATGGTAATAGTAAATTGAATATATAGAATTAGCATTTACGCTTATTTTATAAATTGTCAATCTTGTGAATCATCACATTAATATAATGACTAGTACGTAGTAAATTGGTTGAAATTTGACAGTAAAATTATTTATACTGTAAAATTGACATGCTCTTAAATTTTGAATTTCTTATCACACACACAGTTCAGTATCAGCGTTTGAGCTTCTACTCCTTAATTCCTTTTATTCGTATGAACGTTTTATGAGAGAAAAAAAGGCTTATTTTGTATTTTAGTTTTTGAGTTTATAAGCTACAAACATGCGGGCATTGCCTTTTGATATTATTTAAACGACAAACAAAATTAACTATAGTTATAATCTTTAATTATACAAATTGGTTACTGCTTTTTACATTTTATGCTACCCAACTTCGTCCGGTTAGTGTTTTACATTTTATTTTAATGGGCAGATGGCAAATGACTGGTGTATTCCTATTTTCGTATTTTACCTGCCTTTACATCATCATTAATGTACATCATTTTTTGTGTACATTTTCTCTACCATACCTTTCCAATGACACATCTATTTTTCCCCACAATATATAGTACTATACGTGGAGAATAACTCTACCAATAATATAGGTATGATAAATGCGTGTGTACTAATATAATATGAATATATTTGAATAGGTACAATTCATTAGGTTAAAATGTATAAACTGGAAAATATGTAAGTATAAAGGACTGAAGAAGTTATTTGTTATTTAGTTATGGATACCATACTACTCAACTACCCTAAAATCAAAGTATTTTATTTATTACATGTTATTTGTATTTATTTTTGAGGGAAAGTAAACATACCTATTGAAAAACATACACCGATAACCAATATACTTGTTAGATCTATAAATACATTTTTATTAAATAATGATAAAGAGTATATACTATGGGAGATAAAAATAAACCTTAAAATGCTAAAAAAATAAAAACCTTCTAAAAAAACATTAAAACCTTTGTAAAATACTGATTGACGGGAAAAATACTATTGTTCAGTACCTACTCATAAGTACTTCATGAACAATTAATATGATTTATTATACATATATGATGTTCAATAAAAAAACACTTGAAAATATTAATATAGCTATTGTATAAAAAAAATTAACCACTTACAAAAAAGTCTAGGTGGATACAAAAATCTCTCGTTTCGCTAATTTGGTCGTTATAATACAGTGATGTATTGTGATACATTTTTACTGTAATAATAATTAATATAAAATTTTTTTTGCACTGGAAGTTTTAAGCTCAACAACAAAATCCCTTTGATAATAAGCGTTGAAGGGTAAACGTTGGATCGAGAGTACAAAATATGAAGACGCATAAGTTTATGGTTATTATTAATAATAATAATAATAATGATAATATTTCGCTTTATAGTAACTAATAATTCAAAGTAACTATAAAGCCTGAATAGGCGGTATAAAGAATACATATTTTAGGTTATCAATATTATTGGTCTCTCAATATTGATGCTCGGATCAATGAGACCGTTAAGCGTAAAGAATAATGGGTCTTAGGACCTATATAATAACAATGTACACGAATATCGCCAATATAGTGAATAAAACGCGCCTTTGTAAGTTCTTATAATATTTATAGTCAGTTTATAATCTTGATCGAACAATCAACTTGGACTGTTTTAATTGATATATTTTACACAATAATAATGTATAATATAATACGAAATCACGCTATAATAAAGAAAAGTATTACGGGTACAATATGAGTGCGTGCTGCGCTCATTACTATTAGGTATATAATGCTTAAAAACCATACAATAAAAATATGAAACATAATGACGTGCTATAGCAAACTTTCAAAATATATTACACATTATAAATATTGATCTTATAATATGTTCAGCAATGATAATAATTACAAGTACAATTAATACTTTATGATCAAATTTAATCAAATTAATTATTTCAAGATGTTATCAAAACGTATATTCAAATTACCAACGTAAACGGTCTTGGGAATCATAAAAAGGTAATATACTAATAAGTGATATAAGTATTTTATTGTACCCACTGTTTGTTTATAAAATAATATTTTCCAATGCGAATAGTATTTAATGTAATAAACGGGCAGTTTAGTCTACTTTGTTATGTATTAAATCTCTTTTTGTTTATATTGCAGGTGTACATTACACACGTTTTTCATTCCTAACGGGTTTCCAGGTTACGAATAGTATTTTTTCATCGTACTACACAACAAAAATCCGCCACATAAATAAATTCCTATGTGGCAATAAAATGAAATGCAATAGTATTTTTTTTGTTTTGTTATTTTCACCCCAAAACCCAGTCTTCCGCTGACTATAACATGGTAACAATATTTAATATCTCAAAAGTATAATACATTTCACTTATAGGTATCCCGAAAAATACACACTCGAGACGTTTTTATTTCATATTAATTTTGTTCCTTAACAAATATTGAATCAATCATTCCATGTTTAATATCGTGTACCTATATACCTATTGAATATTACATTTGAGCTATAAATCGTACATTTTCACTTTGTTGTGATCAAACTATATGTTTGGGTTTATTCGTTTCGGTGATTTGTAAACGTTCAAGAATATTATTACTCAATAATGCTGTTCAAACCACCTCATCCCAAAACGTCCATGTGTCCTGTACGTTTATGTGGTTTTATTGTTCGAAACTTCGAAATGGAACCAATTTATACGGGCTATATTGTATCCGAAGTAGGTAATTCATTTACTTTATATACCTATGTCCTATCCACAAAAAAAAACCTCGTTTATTAAAGCTATTTTATATTTTTTAAGATTAAGAGCACCCAACCGATTCGTTTAAGCCCCGTATAAAAATGGTCAAGACGAGTAAAGAAAATATGTTTATCCGAAAATAAATTTGGAGAATTTCTTATGTTCTTATATACTTTCACGTTAGTGCTACTGTTTTATTAACTGCAACTGTATCAACTTTTATTTACGTCTATAACATCAATAATGATATTTTTGAATTCGAATTATATTTTGGACATTGATGTCGCAAAAGCTAGTTAGGCAATATTTTTAATTAAAAACTGAAAGTTACCTAACATCTGAACACATTTTAAAGGTGTATATATTCTTATCTCTTCACATTCAGTAATACAAGTTATTGTTTTTAAAATACATTATATTATTGTATCTATGTAAAAAATAAAAATTAAAAATATCCAATTCACGTAAACAAATTAATAGTGCAAGGGTTGATAGTTAATTTCTAAGGTGAAGTTTAGGGGGGAGGGCCGAATGATTTGAAAAAAAATATCTTATACATCCTAAAGATAAATTAAATATCAATTGGTGTGAACTTTTAAATTTATTATACACTTGGTTTACACAGAGACGATTAATTATGGTTAGAAAATATGCAAAAAAATAATTGTTTTTACCAAAGACGGTGGAATATAAAATAAAAAATAAAATCTGTGTTTGAACCCGGCATTAGAGTTAAACATTTTTGGCAGTGCAGTTTTTTCCTTTCAATGGTTCGGATCTGGACATCTGTCCACCTATTGTGTTGCCCGACTGTTCTAGTGTAGGCACACTGCATAGGTTCACTCTACGCATGGTGTCATATTGAAATAGGTAGTAAAAACTTTTTACTTCTGAGAAGGCATGGTCATTTTCCAACTGATTATAATATTATATATTCACGTTTCATCGATACCGAGTAATTAAAAAAATTATTTTTGATCTTATAAATATATTATAATATAGGTATTCGAGATTTTAAACAAATTTCGATTTATACTGTCAAGCTAACCTCATCTAACTTTTTTTTTCGTATTTTGAAATCGAGAACCGGGGGTGGTTCTGACGTTAGTAATTTAATCCCCCGATCCCCATCTTATATTAACATACAATTTTTGTAAGCATTATTGTAAATTACAACTTGTAAGGTATTTACATACGTGGCGGTCTCTAACCAGCCCTATATTTTGGCCTTCAGCTTACAGATTTTAGCAGATTTTTTCATCCGTTATCTTTTGTATTACGAATCTACCGATGGTGTCCCATGTGTGACTGACTGTCCTCTAGCATATGATCCATGATGTTGTCAGGTTCTAGTGTTCCTCCGATTTCTATCTCCACTCTGAATCTTTGGGTTTCCCAGGCGTCACCTTATCTAAACTTATCTAACCTAACCTGCAAATACTGACGTACTGGTCGTACTACTGAACAAAGAGAATTTTGATTATTTTTTATCAATGCCATGACTTTAAAATCTATAATATATTAAGTACATAAATCATGGTTACCTACTAGAATTGTGTTATATTGAAAAAAAAACACATTTTTATAATATGTTTAAGAAGGGAAACAAACAAGGCGACAAAGATAAATCTCATTTTTCTTCCACAAACATCGCGCATGCAGCCGGTGTAATAATACGCCTAATTATTATAGCTATAGCTACGATGTTACTTACGCACGGTGTACCGTGGATGACGTTTTTCACAAAACTCAATTTCCGAGATAAAAACATAGTCACTGGTGAAAAATCTTTTTTGATCCCTCGTGATTACTGCCCTACAACAACCACGGAGCAGGCAAAAAAAATATTACACTTAATTCGTTATGAAACCGGAGAAACTCACGGACTGTTGGGTCTCAACTCCGTTCTTGTGTTTTGCACTTCGACACTGAAGACTGAACCCAAACTTGAGTCACCACCTCCCCAAAAAAGAACAGAAAAAATATTTTGCATATATAATAACTTTTTTTTGATTTACATAAAAACGAAAATTATAGTTTTATCTTCTCTTTTGAATAGATAAAAAAATTTTTTAAAAAATACGACGGGCTGGTTAAGGTTTACTCTGGGTCATCCCAGCTTCATTGAAATCACCACTAGTTGACGACACAGAATGTTTCCAACTAAATACCTTTTAAAGAACACTTTATTCGTCTCACATCCAATATTATACTATAATATCATAAGCCCTGCGATGTGCAGCGTAATTTACCATTCTGTTCACCCAACATGTAAATGGGGGGGGGGAGGTAGTTATTTGAAAAAGAGTAATTTATATATCTGCAGACAATCCTTAAGTATGTAGTACAAAAAATCTCAAGTATTCGAAAGCACAATCTTTAAGTATATAAAAAAAATCCAAAGATCGGATTTTGAATAACTGCCTTATTGAAGAAATAAAACGGGTGACTATGCTTGTTAAATCACTCTAAATAATATCCACTGTATGGAGATTTTAATATTTCACAGGTCATTTACACAGAGTGATATATTTACTCATCTAGACTAATACATTTTTATTTATTTGTTAAGGGACGTATTTTATTATTGTATTACTGTTTATTTTTGTCATATGTTTTTTTTTTTGGTTTTTAATTTAAATATATCAACAACATACAGAATTATTTGAATCTCATAATCAGAAGTATCGAACAAAATTCACTTTTTTAAAAATGTCAATATATGTCGGCGCTAAAAAAATTAAATATCTACAAACCATAATGACAAAAAGGGGGACAAAAAATTTTTTTCTGTAAAATGCCTATGTTATATTAAGTATGTTTAAAACGAATATTTAAAATTTAATTAAAATTACATTAGTACATATACAACAATAATATTATATTAGTATATAAACATTATATTGACACATTAAAAACCTAGGTACCTTTAATCGTTCTTATATTATTTTTGGCGATAAAACATTAATATCGTCATAATACAATACAACGAGGGGTAGGTGTGTGACCCTGGCACCCGGATGTTTGCAATTAAACTCGAAAACCACATCAGAAATTGTTATACATTTTTCACCAATTTGTAACCACAATTCTAAAATTTGGACACTTCCATCACTTGTAAAATCCAAAATCGATTTTCAATAAGGACCTAACTTGGACTAGGTTTTTTTATTTACCTGCACCCTATTCGCACAAAACTTAGATCTGTAACTATTTCCGAACCCAACTTAAATGCAGAAACATATTCTGTTTTCGAAAATTGTGATTATTCATATATTAGGTACTAGATTATAAAAAAATTAAATTATGATGAAATTGTTGTTACTTTGTACCATTTGAGAAAAAAACCAAAAAAGTTAAAACCGCCAGTCGTTAATGGACACGTCCTCTCAATATGAAGAGACTACAAAAGGGCAGTTTCATTTAAATGAAGTAAAATTATTATGTATATATATACAAAACATGTTTTTTAAGATTTGTTCTAAACAAATGTTTATTCCACCTTAATTTTGAAGTATATATTTACCTACCTAATTACCTTTCTAAGTATTTTTGGAAACATTATGTCGACATTTTTATTATGTTCAGTTTTTATGCAATTCCTATAGTCTGAAATCTGAATGAGAGAGATTGAGTGCAGTGCCACAACGGAGTATTCAAACTAGTAGGTAACGAAAAATAATCTTAGTTTCATTATTCTACTAGCTATAATTAAGTGGGTCTATTTAAACCTATTTTAAAAATTACAGTTACTTGTAAATAAGTAGTTTTAAATAAAATTACAATTGATTATTTTAACGTATGATAATAAGTTCAACTGGAATAAGAGAAAAACAAACTAAGATCAGTACCGATTTGATAAGAAGATACCCCGATGGGTATAGAAAATTAGTTCTAAAAAATGTTCTACGCGTGCCATCACGACATCGCTGACATTTCATTTTCCTTATTGAAACATCTGAATAATGAAAATCTTACACATTTATCACATTGCAAACCCAAATATTGTTATGGCACTACGACAGTTGATGAACTAACGACTATACGAAACTATATAATTGACTTACATTTAATAAAAGCAAAAAATATTTAATAGGTAGGTCAACTTACGGAAATTACGATGAACACAAATGAACCAATACTGTTACTATCATGACACCACCACTTATCCTTGTCCTGTTGGATACTGACTTATTCCTATCTTCTCACAAACAGTATTAACTGCCACACATTTTATGACATTTGCTGAACTGTTCCAAATGTTATTTATACTTATCTACATGTTTCATTGCGTTTTGCTTCAATTAAATGTGAATTATTAAGCAACTAAACAAGCCTATACACTGACAATGACAATTAATTACACACAAATATAAAACAAAAAATTAATTATTTTATGTAATGCACTAAAAAACTATAAAATTAATACATTACAATATTTACTCGAAAACAAAATATTTTATTAGCATTTGGACACAGCATCCTGGACACACTTTTCGTTTTGCTTTTACTGGCTGCTTGCTTTGAGTTAGCTGGGCCTCCTACCTTTGTTAGGTTGATTTACTATAACTGGTGCAGATCGTTCAGTCTGCGGTCCCCATCTGCCATTGTTGGTATTAGTGCCATTTGTAGAACAACAATTTGCATTGGCTCCGTTCTCACAGCGTTTTACATTTACACTGTTTGGACATGTTATTGTTGGACACGCGTTGATTATTGTTGCCCAAGTAAATCCAGTTACAGAAAAAACAAGCAAGAATATCAAAAATAATTTCGTGATTATTTTGTCAATATATTAAAAAGTATCTAGTATACAAGAATAATAAAATCATTATAACTTTATGTGAAACTTTATAATTATTGCTATAGACCCAATTTTATTCAGTCACACGTAACTAATACAATTAATGTTCATTATTTCATGTTAACTCATTTTATACAAAATAAATCACCTAATAAATAAATAGACAAATTTTTGATGAATACTAATAAAACTTGGTTAATTTTTTCCAATTATCTATTTGTTGTAGTGTGTGTTTGTTCAGTTGTAAGCACTAATTCATCAATAATTATTTAATATGATTATTTAAAAATAACAATACATATGATTTTTAATGCTGGTACTATTCAATGCATACAATTACTGTGTTTTATCTTTTATTCATTAATGTCAGTTGTTTTTGTGCAAAATAAATGTACTGATTAGACATGTAATAAGTTAAAGGTTAAAAAAATAAATTTTTTTAAAACTTTGTCATATTTAATCTCCAATTTAATAAGAATGAAAAACAAGGATATGTAATACTACATGTATAACACAATTATTGCATAAATCGTAGTATATTAATTAATTTTCGTATAATCATATAACATGCATCACAAAAAACAATTACCTAAATCGATAAATTTTTTAAGAAGTTTGCAGTTCTTCGTTCAGTTTAATCTGGTGTTGGTGGTTTCAGATCAAAGGTATTGAGCATTGGCTTAAAAAAAATACAAGTTTTAACACGTGCTGATAATAAAATTAAAATAAAATAATATTTTCAATACTTTTTGTTTATTAACTGCAGTAAATTAAAGAATGATACTGAAAAATTTAAACAACATCACTATTGTTTTTATACTATAATCATACAACTAACTATATTACCTAAAACGTAAAAAACCATAAAGAAAACGGTACCTAATGGTAAGTTTTACAAAATTTGAGTTAACGTTTTACAACCAACAGATGTGTTTAGTTCTTGGTTTTGGTAAAAATGATTAAATCTGGAATTTCATACAATTTTCAGTGTGGAATATCAGTTTACGATTACCTACTGGCAATCGAATCGTCCAACGATAATTGAAGAAATATATTTCAGGATGTTGACAGAGTACGTATTGATTGGAATTCTAAATCTTATGAAATGTTTATGTATGACAACGACATGTATCTGTATTTTAATAAATATTATCCATTTATTTAGGTACAGACTTGAAATGCGGGGATATTTAAGAATGTAGTTGTAGAATTGTCTATTTTATACTAATTAAGTATCTTAATTTTAGATGAGCACATCGCTCATGAAGTGCCACATGGTTAGGTTAGGGTAGTCCACTACTCCACATTTTAGATAGGTACCTAGTCAAAAAAATACTGGGCTAAAATATAAATCGTTTTTGGGAAATAATGTAAGTAAATCCAAAATTTGAGTTTGAGTATTTTGACACATAGTTTCTCGAGTAAAAATAATATTTTCAGTCTTATAACCATCATACGATTTATATGACAAAAAATATCAAATTTATAATTTAAACTTTGTATTTTGCAATGAGATGTGTTTATTTATTTAAAAATAATAATAATTTTTCTTTACTATTATAACTTTTAAATTATAATTCTTACTTTATATGCATAATATATCGATGGTTAAGTGCACAAAAGTGTTATATAAATATTTATAAAATAATCAGAAACCAAATTTGAAATTGTATAACAATCTAATATAGATATATCTGTTATTATATCAATGAATACCTTTCAGGAGTTATGTGTTTGTTCAAACTTGGTATTTAAAACATCATATCAATACCTATCGCATACTTCCAACAAAGTTATTACTTACTTTACATCGTTTCAAGTTTATACGAAATGCAATTATTATTACTTACAAAATGTAGCAGAAAACTTTCGTGTGTTTAACATACATTTTATACGATAGTGTTAAAAAATTCTTTCAATCGTAATGAGCAGATAACATTTAAGACTCACTTATTGAGTATATTATTTCATTGTATTTTTGTAACATGTTTGAATTAGAAATATTAATATATAATTAATATAACGCATGTATTATTGTATACAGAAAAAAAATATAACCCCATAATCTAAATGACATCTTATTTAAAAATATGTAATCTGCTACTCTACGTATTTTTAGAGTATGGGTCTATTGTTTATTCAATCATAAATATTAATTAATAAGTAATAGACGCTTGGTAATAATATCTCTGTATATTTTTCTAATGATATTTTTAATGATGTATAATACAACTTATAATTTATAATTTAATTTATTAATTCAATAATGTACCTATTGCTCATAATATATGTATTTATTTTTGTATCATATTTAATATAACATCGGCTCCTAGGCTATTAGTTCTAGTTTAAATTGTTATTTAAATATATTTTACATTAAAATCGCTAATTAGTGTTTATATTAATTTGTTTCAATCTATTTCCTTTACGAAGTTTTGATGATATTTGATTGGAGGTCTGGTTGTTGGGTTTCTCCTAGTGGATTAAGTATTTGTGGTTTATTTCTTTAAATAATATTATAACTATGTATAATATTACCGCATTTATGCAATTTCTGTACCTACAAATTACCTACCTTATATTAAATAAGATTAAATAGTAAATTATAGCATGATCATTGGTTTATTTTCAATTGCCATTTGACACAAAAAAAAAAAAAAATGAAAAATGAAAATAAAAAAGCTTATACTTTATTATATCTGATTATGTATTATTTTACCAATATAAATATTGTACCTATAATATCATAGCCGGTATAAACCTACTTATAGGTAATACTATTATACTTATTTATATTGAATGCCGATATTGATGCTTATAGTTACTAGTCAATGCAACATCGATTTGGGTAAGTACATAATGTTTGTTCATTTATTTTTCAATGAGATAATGGAGCACAGTGGGGTAATGAGCATGTTCCAGTGGAGGGGGCTAAAAAAATAAGCTAAGTTTTTTAATTTTGAAACCGATAAACTATGCATACCTAATAAATATTTAATGTAGGCATTTGAGACTGGTTGTATTAATACTACTTAATAGTGCATTTGCACTACAATATCGCATGTGCTCTGCTGTATAATTCTTCACTATTGAGCTCTTCGACGTTGGACCGGAGATGATTTATTTTTGCAAAAGCTACAAGCTGCTGGATGACGGCTTATGTATTTTGCTATCATAATTTCTGCACACTGAAAAGATGCAATCAAGTACATCGCTGAAATCATTTGTCAACAACTGCAACGGAAAAACCAATACCTATGTCAATCTGTTAGTTTCCCCTTTCGACGAGCGCGTGCCGGGATCGACAAGCGTATAACATGCTGCACGTGTCATTATTTATTTTTATGTAAATATACACAATATATATATATATATATATTCATCATTTTATGTATTTTGTTTTGTTTGGAAAAAACATTAACCTCCTAATGCGAACCGTAACGTCGTGGGGCTAGTGGCAGGATGTCGGTGTTCCTGAAAGACGGGGAATGAGGAAATTTACGTGGTAATGGCATTGAGGTCCTTTTCCGTCGCCATCCTGCAACTCCTATTTAATATACATATTATACAGGTAGTTATCTAGGTAGCATATTATATATTGTCGTCTACATTACACTGCTCGGAGTGAATCTCTATATTAAGGACAGTTATTGGACGTATACTCTGTAGGCGGAAAAAAGTCCAGAAAAAAAATCTAATGGAAAAAAGCCCACAGAAATAAAAGTCCACGCGCGTGCCATACAATCGTACTATTTTATATAGTAGAGGTTGAACAAATTTTGGGATTGTGGTTACAAATTTGTACAAATCGTGTCACAATTACAATATTACTGATGTGGTTTTCAATGAGTTGAATTTCAAACATCCTGGTGCCAGCGGTGGGTGCCTATAAAATAAAATAATTAAAAAAAAAAAATGATAACAATAATATACGACATCGCACAGACGGTTCGCCATAAGTGGTCGGCCGTCACACACGGCACGACACACGCCGCCGCCGCCGCCGCCGCCGCTGTTCTTCGCGGCGGTAGCGTTCACGCTTGCGTCGGGTCCACGACACGCAGGGCCCCCGCGCGGGGCTTTGGCGCAATTCTCGCGACCGTTCAAAACCATAGTGAATATCGCCCACCGGCACGCTCGCACGGTTTTCGCTCTCCGCCTCCGATCGCGTCGATTTCGGTTCCGATTTCGCGTCGTTTTTTCAACCGATTTAATTTCAATAAAAATTGAATTCATCGTATCGCTTGTAATACATCATCGTGATCTCGAGCCCGCGCTAGTTCGAGTTTTCGTAATTCGAATAATTTTTCGATTTCGGTCTGGTTGAGTTTTTTTTTCGCGTGTGCGTGTCGGCCGCGACCGAATTCTCCCCGCGATTTGAGTGTGCCCGACCGATCGTCCGTCTTCTCTCACTGCTGTTGCAGCAGTCGTGTACCACGCCGCCGTGGGACCGTCGAGTCGTCCTCTCATTCGACACGATTTATTGTCGGCGATAGACCGTCGCCTTGGGACGACTTCGGTTCGCGAGTGTCCGCTATAATCATATTACAGTTGTCGGACAACCGTCGTGCTCGACGTCGCGATTGCTCTTTGGTCGAGGCGACGGTGGTGGAGTCCTCGCCGCCGGAGGAGGAGTGACCGACCAAGACGATATTATTATTATGTCGAGGGCTTGAACGGCCATTGTCACGATATTGTTGGTACAAAACATCGCCACCGCGAGACGAAAACACAGGTCAGTGAAAAAAAACGACGACTTATTTACGTACATGCAAAGTTACCTGTCTGAGGCAGGTATAATATATGTAAAGCCAAATCCCCACGACCCTTGTATTTGACAAATATTCACCATCGGTTGACAAGACTTGTGTGGGGTGGTGGGAACATAGCTGTTGTACGTCTTGTACGAATATTTGGCGACGTTATTCGCAGCCACTTTCGGCATTTCCTAAAGTGGACACGAGTCAGAAGTAATATTATACCAGCTGTATCGTATTATTATTAAATATTCGCCAAATACACGAGTATTTAAATAAATCAGAAATGATATATTTGCCTGACCTAACGGTTGCTCGAATATTCGTGTGTATATTATTCGTTAGAATCTCGAGAAACAGAGACTTTTTAGAGGTGCGCTCTGCAGTATTCCTTTATAGACGGAGCGATGCGGTGCCGTAAGTAGGTAATATTATCATCTCGGGCACGGGGTCAGTTCATTATTAATATATTATTACATCATAATAAAGTTTTTAGACGGATTTACGGACGCGATTCCGTGGGAGTCGCGATAAAGACAAAAGGAATGGAAAAATATTAATAATATATAATATTATGACAATTATCACAGAGATTATGAAGACCTTTTCAGATAATACAATAAAAACGAAAAAGTGAGCCTTCTTTATCAACAAAGTTTTTTTAAAATTTTTATTAACTTTTGTTGTTTGACTTCGTAATAATAATATAATGTATACAATAGGATTTGAAAAAAATTCCTTAGATGCTGGAAGAAGAATATAATATTGCGATCGAATTCATTTGAACAGTTTTGTTTACTACTGTCCATTGACAATTTGTTCTTTTGTGCAACTTAAAAAACATATTAATAATAATTATTTTATGTTTTGTTCGAATGTCTTAAAACGATTTCTTTTTTTTAAATATTCTTACTGCGTTATCCGTATATACGTGTTATGGTATGATCTATTTATAGTGAAGCTTAGACATCTATATTTTTAACCAACTTTTAAAGGAATTATTAATATAGTTTTTACTTTTTGAAATATATTTCTAGTAATATTTTAGTAAAATAATGAAATATGAAATATGTTTTAAAATAAGTCGTAGTGGTGATGCGGGATTACTGTCTACTTTTAAACAAATAGTTTTTTTTTTTGGAGACTCAAACTTATTCCGCTGATAATCCTCATAATTTATTTCATAGACATAAAATCACTACCTACGTGTATATATGCTTTAACCTTTTTGAATAACTATATTTTATTACACTTTGCTTAAATGAAATAAAGTTATTATTTGTTTTAGAACAAACTATATTGTAGGCTTAACAACACTAAATAAAAAACACTTATTTTACATATTTCTGGTATTGTTTTTAATTTTTTATGTGTTCTTATATTTTAAAAATATAATTAAAGTTTATGAATAAAGTTTATAAATTACCATTATCTTTAAATAAATGTCTATGACATATATATATAATTTTTAGGGGGAACTCGTGGCAACATAGGTTATTGGGTGTGGGGTGATACGGTAGGGAGTCCTTTGTAAAGGTTTCGTTAAGATTTTTTGGATGGAATGTAACATGTGTTTGTGTATGTGTGGCAAGGATGTGTTGCTAAAAACCCGGTTGGTCACCCATCCGAGTCCTAGCAATGACGACTGGTACTACGCTCAGAGCATTGTCGCAGATTGAGTGTTCGATCGCGCCTCACCAAACCACTATATATATAATTAAACTCTGTCATAGAAAAATATACTTTATTTGGAACCAAAATATAACATATTTTATCGAAAAATTTATTTATTTTATTCAGTTACGGTCTGACAACTAATAAACAAATAACATAATATTATACTGCCATAACAACGTAGTATAAGGTCCAAGAATAGAGAAAAATAGAAAAATGAAGAAATTATATGATATTTTTATTGGTTACAATAAATTAAATATTGATGTAATATTAAAGTAAGCACGGAAGAACGTTAATCAGTATAAATTGTTGTTTAAATGATTTATTAATAACCGTTTCCTATGTATATATTTTTGTTGACTCCAGATTTTATTGATTCGCATGTTTATAACTCTTATTTAAATGAAGCTGAATTGTTTCAAATTTAGTATTATGCTATTATACCCTTACTTATTCTTATTAGTAATTAATACATAATTTGTAGTTCATACTTATTGGTTCGGTTATATTGTATTTTGTACCAGTGATGTTTATACACATTACCAAATTCGTAGGGAATAGAGTTCCTTTCCTTTGTAGTCACTTTTAGAACTTAACCAATACGATAACTATAAAACTAAATTTTGTCTGATTTATTTTACTTTTAAGGGGAATACAAAAAATGTATTCCTTTTATTTACCAGATTACATATTAGATTAGCATTTTAACTAAACATTAAGACTTAAGAGTAATTAAGTAACCGACACATGATTTTTGTTTATTATATGAATATTATAAAATTATTAAGTGTTTTTCAGTTTTCAATCAATGAATATAGAATATATGTTTAATAAAGAAAAATTTAATTATTGTTTTTCTTTGTAAAACTAAAACTTTTTTTTATTCCTAATAAATCACTCAAAGAAAAAAAATGATAGTCTACGTTTTTAATTTACAATCTATAATTACGACTATCAGACATTTTTGTAGCACTTCCTTACCAGAAAAAGTCTGGTTAAATACATTTCTACAAACATAATTACAATCAAGTTTACCTAGCTGTGTATGTCAATATTATAGTACTATTTGTCTTCCTTATTTCGACGGTCACGCGCTAACTATTACTTATTTTATAATATATATAAATAATGATACTTGATTTTAAAATGAATAATTTCACAATTGTTGTTGTGTAAAAATAGTTCTGATTGACATCAGCCTACCTAGGTACTATTTAAAACTGTTAACGATATCATACACAAAACATAATAAATAATGAAAAACCTTAAAAAACCTTTATAAATATACTTATACCATTTATGAGTCAAGTTTTTGAAGTAATTTAAATCATATACTTATGAATTGGTTAGATTAAGAAAGTTAAAAATTGTATTATTATTCCATATTAACAGAGTCACTTTAGATAATCGAATTGTAGATTCGCAGTCGTTTTATAATTAATGATCATTGTCTTTGAAATTTTTATTTTCTCATAATCTGGTCATAAACCTTAATTATACTTTATGTATATTTAGGCGATAACCAACCGGGTACCTACATAATGTGATTTCAGTTTCAGTTTCACATGTTCTACCACCTTCATTCATATATGGTAAACTTTTCAAAATTGTCAGTTTATATAATATTATTAGTAAGTGGTATACATCGTACAAGTTTAGTGACACAATATTTGTACAGTTGTGTTTATATTATATAAAATCAAAGAATTTATAGTGATTAATACCAATTTGAAATTACATTATAAACTAGGTATATGGTTCTATAGTAGAAATTGAGATACTGTCGATACTGATACCACAAAATATTATTTTAAAAATTCTTGTCACATCAAAATTTAACACTGACTATATAGCTGCTAGTTTAAAATTAGAACCCCCTATTATTAAATGAAGTAAATACACCAAATGTTTTATATACGATTATTTCCATTCGTAAAAAACTAAAAAACATCCAAAAATAGAAAAATGTTGGATGGATAAAAAGATTGATGAAACTTTCAAGTACATTTAAAATTGTAAAAACCACTTTGGTGAGAAAAAAAATCCATATTTTTTTTGCTCTAATAAGTCACACAATATATTAGTCACTTTTGAAATTTCTTTTTAAGACAAAATTAGTAAAAATCAATATATTTTTCTTATACTTTCATATTAACTTATAACTAACAGTATTTTGAACAAACAAATAAACAATTAAATTCTTTTTTGCTAACTATTTTGTTTATGTCTAATATATTTTCATTTCTTCCACCTTTCGACAACATTAATATTCCTACGTAATGTATAGTTTATATATTCGACACTATTTTGAATAGTCTTGATCAAGACGTCAATTTTTTTCACCTTTCTTGGTTTATAAAAGAATCACTCTATATCAGACAACTCGTAAAAATATAAATTTATTATGATATTTAATAGCAAAGTTTCAGGAATTATTGAGAATATTTATGTTTGAAATGAATGGTTTTGCTAAAACGTCAGAGTTAAATATTATTACGTTCAGAAAATACATATTTTGTGTACATGATGAAATCCGAGTCATCGGTAAAATAATTTAATAGTTGTGGTACCAATGTACCAACACTTTAAATTATAACCATCGGGGCTACTACATCAATCGTAAACGCAGTTATGACACATTTATGGGAATAAAGTAAATATGTACCTACGGGGTGATTAAAATATTTTTACAGACGACCGTTTTAATGGCTTTTGTTTCCATTTGATTTCATACGTACGTTTAAATCGTACAGGTTCTTGACGACGAGTTTTTATCATAGGCACCTAACGTGTTTTTAACTTGAGATTATAATATTATCGCACCTAACAGTGAGCTCCGATGGGATGTGGCTCGCGGGAGCTTGGAACTGTAAAATCGATTTCCAACGATGCGGCAGAACGAAATCGAAATCAATAATAATATGATATGCGGCACGGAACGGCGTGAATTACGGTAACCGGTACCACGGTCCACGAGCGTATGGTGCAACATAATAATATTATTATTATTATTGCGTCGTTTGCCACAGAAACTCGACGAGCCTTGCCGCGAGCCATACGACGAGCGATGTTTGTACACGACGCTTAACTACTGCGGGTGTGCTGAAATGCAGATTTACGTATTTTACGCCATACCACAGCAAAGGTTTTGCTAACCAGACCGGAATAACGAACCGATGATGGTTAATCGAAACCGAATTGAGAATGTTATAATATTGTTTGGCGATGGCTCGAGGCTTAACAAAAAAGAAACCATATTTGTCTAACTTGGGTAGGTACGCACGCGCACTCAACAAATCTAGTATCTACTTGAAATCGATTTTTCCCATATTTTTGATTTTATCCCTCTAAATCCCGAATGGTTATTTTAATAATAATGGTGTACTTAAAGTCTTGGAGAAAAAATCAAAAAAATGTGCCATAGTCGATTTCAAGTAGCCATGACGACCAATTCAAATGTGTTTTTAGAATTCTTATTGCTTCAGACAAGATCAATCGGTTTGTTGGAAATAGAACCTATCTAAATTCCTATGTCGCGTGTGTGTATTAGACATAAGCGTACTCACGTCGTAGACAGGATTATATTGGGCGTCGATGACTGCGAAGCGGTGAACTTAAATGTTTTTTATGTGCATCGCGTACACAACATTATATTGACAATATTACATGAGTTGTTTATATATTTATGGATAATAATAATTGTAATTATAAAAGTGTTTTAGTTATGTATTGTGCATACAAAATGCACTGTTTATGTTTGGTTTGACAAGAATATTCCAGTTGTAAGTTACATCACTATAATAATTTTAGGTACATAGTATCCTTGGTATATTAGGAGTGTGACCGGAGAGGGTATAATGACTACTTTAACAATTATTACTAATTTACCGGAGTAAAGTACCACTGCAATATTCATAATAGCTATTATTAATTCGTAAATAATATCAAAGGTTATTTTTTTCCGAATATTTCATTACATTGAGATATTTTGATCTAGACGATGACATGAACTTCTTGGAAAAGTCTTACATGAGTAATATTGTAATGTCACGTTTGTCGGTGAGAGATGTAATATAGATAATGAAACTGGTTAAAAAAAAATTGTATTCCATCGTCCTCTCACCCCTTCAATACTAGCACTTTATTCATATCTACCCTGCCGATAGTGTTTACATACACGTCAATAAATTATGATTATTTAGTTGAAGCTTATGCATGTACAGCTGTCTCCCCTTACGAGAAATCCGTGAATAATAATATGTAGGCGATATGACGTGAAGTGTCTTAAAACAGTTAACTTGACGTGTCGCCCGTAATCCTTGGTAAACGTAAGACCGGAAATGATGAAGCTGGCAAATTTAACAGCAAAATGATCGTTCCTCTAGAATTTTGTCGTAGCGCAAACCAATTTGTATGAATAAATAATATTATGTACAACTCGTGGACTACTTATCTAAGGTGGTTTAAAGATCACAGCTGATGTGGAAAAGAATGTGCCGGTGACGACTTTTCGTTTTTTCAGATTGACTGACGGACGACGGAAGTACCGCATGGTAAAATATGTGAAGAGGACAGCGACAGCTAAACTTATACCGCGGTCGACCGACCATATTATTCCGCCCATGATATTAGTATGGTTTACATTACCCGGGAGTGGATAACCGCATTATTTTCAGATAAAAAAAAATGTCTATATGGATTAAATTATTATGTAGTCATTTAATCCACCAAGCAAAAACGTAATAGTTCTTAGAAGCACTATTATATTTGACTCTTTTTAAAACATATTAACTTGACTCTGAAAAGTTTTGAAAAGTGAATACTCAAAATCCAAAATGTCTCATAACTTCATGCATAACATAAATACTATTATTATGCATTATTTTGATTTATATTTCAATATAATATTTCTACCTATAAGTACCTATTTAGATATTCTCTTTGGTATTTTTGAAACGATCTAAGCGAGATACGAATTTGAGTCTTTCAGCATTTTAAATACGTAATTTGTTTGACTTTTGTACGCATATTTTAGCACATTTTATGATTTATGTTGATTTAATATTTTGAGTAGCACTTTTACATCAATTTAATTATTTATACCGGAATGATAATTTATTTAAATACGAAGTCGCAAAGGAATAAACGGAGATACTAAACAGACTAAGTATTGGGCAATCTTCTCGCTACCTACATTTGTGGACGTTCTTTATAGTTTATGATTGTGATGTAAGCTCACGTTAATTATCGTATTCAAAAAACTTGGTTCAGACATCGCATTCTTAAACTTAGAAATCTCTTCAACAATTAAGTATATCTATTAATTTTAACGGTGCATATAATTTGTACAATGATGTAATGAATTGAATGAAATGCGTGGGCACCTTTAAACAAGACTATTACCGTCATTTTTTAATACTATATAATATTTGTAAGATAGTGTGATGTATGTATAATAATTACAATTTTATATTTAACTTATGTTTATTTTTGTACTAAAAAAAAAATATAATTATAAATATTAAAATTTAAAAGTAGTATATACTATTTCAATTGCGTAATACTTAATGCATTTACTACTACATGAGACCTCAACTCCGACTTCTTGTACTATTAATTATTAAACTAGTCATTTTTTTTTTTATACATTTTTTTCAACCAAAAGTTAGTATAGCTCAAGAAATAGTTGAATATTCATATAAAATAAGGATATAAGTCATAAATATTAATTATTGTTAAAATAATAATGAGGTATCATTTAAGATATTATACTCAATAATAAAATGATAAACTGTCATAGATTGGACATCGTACCGTTACATATGTTAATTTGTTATTTATAATAATAGAATACTAATACTAAATTAATAATTAAGTATATAATGAACACTGATTAGTTATAGAAGATTATAAATTCACATTGAGCTAATGAGGGAATTATAGAGCTGATTGGAGATAATTATAGGTGTGGAATTATTAGAAATAAATAGATTATAGATAAATGACACCTCTCATGATTTTTCATTTGGAAAAATTTAAATAAATGTACACTTAGCTAGTTTCACTATATTGATTGACTATCGCCTAACGCAGTGTATTTCTAAAATATTTGACCCACAATCAATTTTAGTCCACCTATATTAGATTATATTTTTAGACGCGTTTGTTTAAAAAAAAAAAAAATTAAAAATGCTTATTGATAAATAGTATTTTATATGTGTAAATGTGTATAAAACAGCACCAATTTTCAATTCATTTAATATTACAATCATTTCATTCACATTAATTTCATCGCAAAATTGAATGAAATAAGTCTTAACTTTTTTTTTAATTATTAAAAGTATGTCGTGACTTGCGACCCAATTCTAAGGATCACGCGACCCAAATGTGGGCCATTGGATATTACTTGTTTATACATTTTTTATTATACATGTACTTTGTTTTTTATTTTAAAAGACAATGGTTTTTAGGGAAGCTTAAGATAAATTTATATTATAATTTATAAACATTATATGCGTAAGGAACCATAATCCCAAGTGGAATGAATAGACAAAGATTTATTATAACTATAAACTTGAACAAATTGGTACCTACTATTACTCCTATTAGTTGAGAAAAATTGTTTTTACTGTTAAAATGGTGTAACAGTATGTAAATGATTTTCTACCAATAGTATATTTTATAAAAAAATACACATAATAAAAAAATTTTTTTTTTTAAACTATCATCCTTATGTTCAACGAAAATACCGAAATTAATCATTTGAAATTTTATTTATTTTATTATTTTATTTTATTTATTTACATATGTGATTAAATATTAATATTAATGTATGTATATTTTAAATTGTTGTAGGCGTTGATTAATTTTATTTGTAATTGAAATAAAATCTCTCTTTTGCAATATTAAGAAAAAAATCAATGGACTTTATTACTTGAGAATACAAAATTATTGTGATTTTTCCTTTGAATGTATTATATTTTATTATTATTTCATAAACTAACTACATATTTTTTACCATAATATAATCATGTTTTCAGGAACTATTTTCGTTCTTGGATTAATTGAGTTTTCTTTTCTTTGGTTTTTAAATAAATACTTATTCAAAATAAATATATTTTACACTGTTAAGTCCCTCGTGGTTTACATAAATTATTTTAAAATACCCTTAACATGGTTTGCCCAGTGTTATTTTATTTGAAAAATATTTGTATTAAAAATTCCAATATTATACTGCCATTATTATAATTGGTGAATACGGAAAGTCACCAACTTTACAACAATTATTTTTAGCTTTTAAGTATGCATTGCTTAGGTACGTGGTAATATATGATGTAATATTTTAATACACAGTATATGAATGGTACACGTTCAATATTAATTGAAAAAAAATGTCAACTTCATAATGTGTATTTTTAGATTTTACATAAATGGTAAAATAAAAAATAATGAGTTTTTCATCTGCAATTAACAGCATTATAATATAATAGGAAATATTAAGTTAAATATATTTTAATTCGAAACCATAACAATTATTAAAACATTTTAATTAATTCTATGCTTTGTTTGATATTTTGATGTGCGTGTTATTATTCATAAAATATGAAATTACTTATGATTGTTCCATAAAAAGTATAAATGGTTTGTTGGAGAACTCAATAACTTAGATTTTCAGCAAATCAAAGAATATATTTATTTTACATAGAGCTGTTTTTTTTTTTGGGGGGGGGGGATACTATTTAATGAAAAAAATGATCTGATTATCAATTTTGAGGAAGGTTTCTGGTAACAAATTATATCTAGTTAGTAATTTTAGAAGGTAAAAGTGAACATCTCTGTACTTTTCAGTGAAATCAGGAAATACAAAAAAATACTGAAATGTTATTAGTGTGTCGACTCTTGCATGTTTACTGTGAAAAACATCTGATAAAATGTTAATAAGAAAAATTAGACCGTCTTCTTCCTGAAAGTTTTTATTCGTAATATCGTATATATAATGATTTATCATTAAATTTCAATTTAATACATCACAATGTCTACTTAATAACGAGGTAGGTACACTCGACACCTACTAGCAAAGTGGTAACCTACTTGACTGTTTTTTTTTTATTAAAGGACTTAAGACTGGGCTTATAATTTCACATTATTAAAAAAAACATGTGCTTCAAAGTATATATTATTTCTTAAATAAATAAAAGATATATCCTACTAAGACATTTTAATATGTGTAGTAAGTATATGAATTTTAAGAGGGTTTTGTCCAATGTTTTTTAATTCTATTTATTTTTATAAATAATAACTCTCAATTTGAAGAAAAAAATCTGAGTGTATATATCAATTTGTACTTGAACTGAATTATCTTTATTTTTATAATTTACTAGCTGTATTAATCGGCGTTGACCGGGGATAAGTGAATCCGAGATAGGTAATCCACCTGTGGCGGATAGTAATAAGTAACTTATTTTTTAAACGTGAACCAATTGCTATTTTAAATAAATGAAAACATGCTGTTATGATTTTAATATTATTATTAATAGTGGGTAAGCCTCCCTAAAATAACTACTTAAATGTGTTATCTAAACCTTCCTCGAATCGTCAAAATTGGACGATTAATTTTGATTCTACAAGCGTCAGTAATACACTTAGCATATTATATCATACCTATTACCCACTGTAATTTTATTCTAATACTCTTACTACCCATTCGGGAATCCAAATAATGTGTATGCAAAATGTATTACTTATTTTTTAAAAACTGTTGATTTGACAGCTCGTCATTTAGAAATAACCTGAATAATATCTGTATTACCCGACTATTTTTTATAATCGATCTATCTATCGTTGCTCCAGTTAAAATATTATCAATTGTTTTTTTTGTCAACATTGAAAGAGTATTTTTTAGTATAATATTAACGTCAGTCATACCACTTTACCTTTAATAGCTGTTACTTAATTTTAAATTTATATAAAATAGCTTTTAAAGCCTAAATTTAAAAAAACACATAATGTGATGCAGACAGTCATGTCCAAATATAATAACTATAATAACTATTTATTATGTGTAACCAACTGTGGCCCAATACACAAACAAAAAATATACTCGGTTTTTGTGAGTCGAAACGAAATTAATATGTCCGCCACCCAATAGCGACCCATATAAAAAATGAAGATACAAACCATCCCCGGATCTCAAAGAAACTAGTTATTGACATAACTTTTATTGAAAATGGTTCAGTAGTTTTTGAGTCCATATAGGAGAACAAACAAACATTCATTTTTATATATACATTAGATTTATTTAAAAAATAAATATATGGCAATGGCACTAGAGTTTTAAATACATTGCAACTATTAAAAAAATCTTATGGTTACATCTGTTGTAAGTTGTCGTAGCTACTGCTATTACAGTAAATTATGATATAAAACCAGAAAATAAAAGAAAAAATGTTGAACATTAAACAATTTTACCTACACGATGATAATATAAATATATAATATTGTATACACACTTTATGGTTGCTATCGTATGTTGAAACGGTACTTACTATGAAGTAGAATAGCCGTTTACCAAGAATATAAATACATCTGTTTTATATATATATAATTAGTGCTTTATTTCTATTCAAACTTTTATATTTGCAATATTCGGGGATGGAAAATGTTGTTTTCCCGTTAATCTCTTATATAATATGAAAGGAGTTTTTTTGTTATCATACAATATTAGGGACGGAACAGATAATTGTATTAGGCCCGCTCAATTAAGTGGCGTCTAATCACAATCTCTGTTCGGGTCGAGCGAGGCCTAGGCAGGCGCGCTTGGGGGAACTTTCTTTTAATCAGTATTGTCCTGAAACGGACAATTTATTACCCAATGTC